>NC_141555.1:74618642-74791142 GCF_021556685.1 Rattus norvegicus
CTCAACAGACTTTATTGCAGGACCATCTCTTTGCTGATACAGGGACCTCGAGCAGCAAAAGCTCTCGCCTTATATACACAACAGGCTGTGCCTATGCTAATTGTCCTTCAGGGATTGGTGCAGCACGAATCACCCCACTATCACTCCTGCTAATTTTCCTTCATGGATTGGTGGAGCATGAGTCCCTCATTACCCCATAACTGTCCCATACAACTGATGCCAGGTTCAAGTTCCGCGCATGTGCAGTACGCAGTACCAATGTTCACCACAGGAGGGCTCCGGATCACCTCATTATCCTAAGGCTGCCCTGGCAAGAGGACAAGCTTGTGAATCTGCGATAAGTCTTTACTACCACATGGGACTGGATGTCGGCACCATCTTTCTTTTACCATGCTGCTCACCACTTCTCCCCCTTTTTTCTTTAATAAAGTGACTGGTCTAGATCTGGATGTCACGCCAATCTTTTTATTGCTCCTGTCTTAGGTCTCTCCTGATGATCACTCGGCCATACTCATCGTTGTGTAACCATACCACCACCGGACCTCGTGTCTTAGGTTGGTCCGAACTCGAGGAATGTTGACCATCGCTGGATACAAGGATGGACAGTGACAAAAATAATCTAGGGCGAACTCTTAATCTTTTAAAGAGGCCAGCCCTATGTTGGGAGAAGCACCATTTTCAAAGACGAACATAGCCTGGGAAACAACCGCTTTGTTTCTTGAATGTTGTCTTTTTAAATGGCCAATAAGCCAGAGACATACTCCCCATCGAAGGAGGAAAATAGCTCCCCAGGCAAACATGCCAGTCCACGCTTAAAAAAGGGAGAAAGCATTGATAATCCATGACGTAAAATCTTCATCTGTGATAGGGTCCAACCTAGCGCTGTTAAGGCAGCAATCTACATCAGCAATTGTCTTGATAGTTGCTCTGCTTTCATGGAATAGTTCCCTTTCATATAATTCAAGATTGCTTTGCTCTGTTGAGAAGGCTGAGAAAAGTTAGCTTGCAAAGGAGTAATGCATAAACCTCTAAGGGAGGAAACACAAGACAGCTGTGTCATATGACACAGTGCTTCAATTTGTTCTTGAACTAAATCTATCCTTTGAATAGCTAATAGGAGGCCAGATGCCAAATGGGTACATTGCTCACATTAGAGCTTATATTATATTGAATGTTGAAATGTGGCTCTACACACCATACACAGGGCAGGGTACTATGTTCTTAACAGTAAAACATAAGGTATGCAACACAGAGAAGTTAGTGGCGGCATACCGTTGGGGCATTTCTCCATTTGGCAATATACAGGGAACATCACGCAAACAGGAGGTAGAGAAAAAGGTTGGCAAAACAATTGAATTGCTATGAACTGGCATGTGTACTGTCCAGGATCTGGCAATAGTCCCACAAGGTGAGTAAAACAACCTGGATTACCATTCCCAGTTATAGTAGGGCTCATAGTTTCATCTTCAGGAAGAGAAGAAGGCAATCTTCGAATCAAGTATTCAGATACCCAAATTGGATTTCCTTGATTCTGTGGAAAGACAAAACAGCTTCCCTAGATCTCGAAATCACCTGTTTTGGAGCAATCTGTATATATATTTAACACTCCAGACAAAGGCTATGATGCAGTGACCTTTGGAAAAATCACTGGATGTTCAATGAAAAATTTATAGTGGGGTTGGGTATTTAGCTCAGCGGTAGAGCTCTTGCCTAGCAAGTGCAAGGCCCTGAGTTCGGTCCCAAACTCAAAAAAAAAAAAATTATAGCCAAGGATCGTTAGGATAATGATATTTTCAAACTCTCTTTCCTTCAAAACTACAGAATAATATGGCCCAATCTTCTATCAAGGCAAACATTGTTTCTATCTGAGCAGTTGTAAATGCTATAATAATTCTCTTGGGTAAAATACCAAAATGCTGAATACAAGATTTAACGCCTAACATAGCAAGCTGTGCAACAGCAGAAGCGTAATATTAAAGGGTCGTATTAGGAGAAATATGGGGATAAATCCAAAATTATATTGAGGGTTATATGGAGGTGCTTTTGGTATAAGCGCTTTCTTGCCTAATTGTCTGCCTCGTTGCCATGTGGCAGTAGCATGCAGCCAGTCTGGATCATATCTCTCCCCCTTACACTGAGCAGCCTCTTCCTCGAGATCAGTCTCATCATCCCCAAATCCAGTGTCCAAAACACCGAGTATATCCTTCATACTACAAGGTTTGACTGCCAATTCCTACATATGAACGCATGATGGTGCGGTCTCCAATACTGCAACAAAGAGACTTTGCCTTAAAATCTTTTAGAAGCCTGGTTTCTAGGATAAGATTTCCATAAAAATATCATCCCAATTTAGACCTGTTTCCCTAGATTGCCTCATGCCACGTGTTGTCTATGATGACTCCTTCCAAATTTACCAGTTTGATGTCAACTTTCTGTTAACAATGTTACATTTTTTTAACACATCCAAAAACTTAAAAGTCAATAGTCCATACCCAAGGCTTGTAGAGAATATTTATACATTTAAAACCAAACAGAAACAAAATTGAAGTGGCTACACATACCTTTAATATTTAAATCAGTCACCATTTTTACTTTTTCTAGCAGTAATTTTAAGAGAAACACCTTGTCACCTGTTGCGTCTAATAATCACAAAGATTTTCTAAGAGAAACAGCCATCAGTTTTATTACCTTAGAAGCTGTGAAGCTCCTGGTTTCTTTAGGATCGACTAGTATAAACATTTAGCCAGCCCCTGGGGAGCTTTCCCAGCTGACTTAGGCTTCTAGCTACTGATGCAGGCTCCAAAAGCCAATTGAAATTTTATTTATTGGTTCCTTCCTTGAAAGGAGTTAAAGCTACATCAATGGGTGAATCAACCAGCATTTAAAATTTTAACCTTTTCTTTTAAACATGAAACACAAAACATTCAAGCAACAAGAAGCAAAACCCAGATATAAATTGACATACATGGACAGCTTGGTGCACCAAGGACAGACAATAGACACAGAGGAAAAGAACTAGATGGTGTTCCACCAAAGGGACCCAGATTCCAATAGGAATTTTTCCACTCACAACCCAATTACATTAACTCCATCAAGCTGTACATGGTGGTTGAGATGTCCTGGGGTAGGAGGTAGAAAAAATGAAATGATTGCTGTAGCTGATGTGTCCTGACTGGTCCCAGCTGAAAGTTCTTGAGACCAGGAATCCAAGTAGGCACACTCTGTACAATTCTGAAGACAAAAGTTTAGAATCGAGATATCTTTTTGTTTTATTCTCCTGAATAAATTTTTCAGACGTTCGACCTCTATCAAATCTGATCAGTATGACTCTGTGAGGTTTCCAGAGCCTAATCACACCTTTTAAAAACACAAAGAAAAAATCTTTCTCCCATAATACTGTGTTCCTTAGTCTGAAACCAGAAAACCTTGAATCTTTTCCTCTTTCCCAGAGTAATAATATAACCTTAAAACTCAGAATCACACCCATCACAATATCCACTTGTTCCTGGAGCAAATCAACCCTTTGAAACAGCAGCAAAATTCCCGTTTTCAACTGACTATTAATATTACCCTGAACATCTAAAGCTTCTGCAACACCTGCGGATAGATTACTTACAGCTGCAGATAAATTACTTACAGCTGCCACAGTCCACAAACATTTCTGCCTCTATACCAAGACTTTCGTCTTCACAAAGTTTTCGACCTCTATACCAAGGCTTTCATCTTCAGACACCTTTCGGCCTCTATACCAAGGCTTTCATCTTCTTTACTTTCTTTTTTCTTTTTTTTTTTTTTTTCCAGAGAAACGTATCATCTCTTATCCGGGAATTTACCAATGTTGCCATCCTGAAACTGAAGAGTTCTGAATCCACAAAAATGTCCGCAGGTGTCCGCATGGGCCACCAGTTGCCACGGCCACATCAGACCACAAGGAATACGCAACACAGTCGGATTCTCACAACAGCCTTTATTGCAGGACCACCTCTTTGGTGATATGGGGACCTCGAGCAGCAAGAGTGCTGGCTTTATAAACAAAACAGGCTGTGGCTATGCAAATTGTCCTTCAGAGATTGGTGGAGCACCAATCACCCCACTATCACCCTTGCTACTTGTCCTTCAGGGATTGGCGGAGCATGAATCCCTCATTAGCTTATTACCATCCCGTCGAACTGACAACAGGTGCAAAACCTGTGTAAGCGCAGTACTGTTATTAGCCACAGGGGGGCGCCAGATCACCTCATTATTCTACAGCCACCCTGGCAAGGGGACAAGCCTGCGCATGTGCGTTAAGTCATTTACTACAAGGCAGGACTGGATGTCATTGCCATCTTTGTTTTTCGCGCTGCTCCCTACTCTGTTGAATTTTGTCAAATGCTTTCTCAGCATCTAATGAAAAGACCATGTGTCCTTATCTTTGAGTTTGTTTACACGTTGGATAACATTGATGGTTTTTTGTATATTAAAACATCCCTGCATCCCTGATCATGATGGATGATTGTTTATTAGATTCGGTTTGCAAGAATTTTATTGAGTATTTTTGAGTCAATATTCATAAAGGAAATTGGTCTGAAGTTCTCTTTCTTTGTTGGGTCTTTGTGAAGTGTAGATAAAAGAGTAATTTGGCTTCATAGAAGCAATTTGGTAGTACTCCGTTTCAGCTAGTTTTGTGTACTAGTTTGCACAGTACTTGCATGAAGTCTTCTATGAAGGTTTAAAAAATTCTGCCCTGAACACATGCGGAACAGGGTTTTGTTTGGGAGACCTTTAATAACTGCTTCTATTTCTTTAGGATTTATGGAGTGTTGAGATAGTTTATTTGACCCCGATTTAACGTGGCTACCTGGTATCTGTCTAGAAAATTGTCCATTTCCTCCATATTTTCCAGTTTTCTTGTATATAGACTTTTATATTGGAATCTCCTGATTTTTGGAATTTCTTCAGATTCTGTTGTTATGTATCCCTTTTCATTCCTGATTTTCTTAATTTGGATACTGTCTCTGTGAGCTCGGGTTAGTCTGCTAAGGGTTTATATATCTTGTTGTTTTTCTCAAAGAAACAGCTTCTGTTGTTGTTGATTCTTTGTAAACTCCTTTTTGTTTCTACTTGGTTCATTTCAGCTCTGAGTTTGATTATTTCCTATCTTCTACACCTCTTGGGTTCACTTATTTCTTTTTCTTCTAGAGATTTTACGTGTGCTGTCACGCTGCTGATATATGCTCTCTCCTGTTTCTTTTCCCAAGCATTCAGACCTATAAGTTATTCTCTTAGTACTGCTTTCATTGTGTCACATATGTTTGGGAATGTTGTACCTTCATTTTCATTAAGTTCTAAGGTGTCTTTAATTTCTTTCTTTATTTCTTCCTTGACCAAGTTGTCATAAAGTAGAGCATTGTTCAACTTCCATGTATACGTGAGCTTTCTGTCATCATTATTAGTATTGAAGACCAGTCTTTGTGTGTGGTGGTCTGATATAATGCATGGGATTATATCTATCTTCCTGCATATGTTGAGGCCTGTTTAGTGACTGATTGTATGGTTAATTTTGGAGAAGGTTCCAGGAGGTTCTGAAAATAATGTATATCATTTTATTTTTAGGATGGAATGTTCTATAAATATCTGTTAAATAAATCTGGTTCATAAATTCATTTAGTTTCTCTACATCTCTTTCAAATTCCTATTTCCATGATCTCTCCAGTGATGAGGGTGGGGTGTTGAAATCTCCTACTATTATCTATCATGTGAAGTGCAATGTATGCTTTGTAATTTAGTAAGGTTTCTTTTATGAATGCAGGTGCCCTTTCATTTGGAGTATAGATATATATGATTGAGAGTTCATCTTGGTGGATTTTTCCTTTGATGACTATGAAGTCATCATCCTTCTTATCCTCCTTAGAAAGCCATGTCCATCCTTACCTTTTTAAAGACTTTTGTTTGAAGTTCAATTTTATTTGACATTATAATCCAACTTCAGCTTGCTTCTTCAGGCAATTTTCTTGGAAATTTGTTTTTCAGCCATGTACTCTTAGGTAGTATTCGTCTTTGTCTCTGAGGTGTGTTTACTGCCTACAGCAAAATGCTCGATACTCTTTATGTATCCCTTCTGTGAGTCGGTGACTTTTCATTGGGGAATTCAGTTCATTGATGTTGAGAGATAGTTATTTTTCTAGTTAGAGGTAGAATTATGTTTGATTACCTCTTTTCATTTCATTGCAAGGAAATTATATTCTTGTTTTCGGTATGATGTATTTTCTCTCCTTGTGTTGGTGTTTTCCATTTATTATCTTTTGTAGGCCTGGATTTGCTGAAAGTGATTTCATAAATTTGGTTTTTTCATGGAATATCTTGGTTTCTTTGTCTCTATTACTTGAAAGTTTTACTGGATACAGTAACCAGGTCTGGGAATTGTGCTCTCTTAGGGTCTATTTGACATCTGTCCAGGGTATTCTCAGTTTCATAGTCTCTGGTGAGAAGTCTGGTGTAATTCTTATAGATCTGAATATATATATATATATATATATATATATATATATATATATATATATATATATATATATATATATATATATATATATCAATCACTTGGACTTTTTCCCTTACTGCTTTTTATATTCTTTCTTTGTCTTGCACATTTGGTGTTTTGACTATTATGTGATGGGAGGAATTTCTCTTCTGCTCCAATCTATTTGGAGTTCTGTGGGCTTCTTGTTTGTTCATGGGCATCAATTTTTTAGGATAGGGAAGTTTTCTTTTTTAATGTTGTTGAAGATAATTACTGGCCCTTTAAGTTGGGAGTCATCTCTTCTTCTATACCTATTAGCCTCAGGTTTGAACTTTTCATTTTGTCCTGGATTTCCTGTATGTTTTGGGCCAGGAACTTTTTGTTTTCCATTATCTTCATCAGTTGTGTCGATGATTTCTATGGAATCTCCTGTCCCTGAGATTCTCTCTTCTATCTCTTGCCTTCTGTTGGTGATTCTTGTATCTACAGCTCCTTGTCTCTTCCTTGGTTTTTCTCTCTCCTCCTTTGTCAACTTTTTGCTTTCTTTGTTATTTCTATTTCTATTTTCAAGTCGTCCACTTGTTTGGTCATGTTTCCTGTAATTCTTTCATGGATGTTTGTGTTTCCTCTCGAAGGGCTTCTACTTGTTCACTTGTGTTTTCCTGCATTTTTCTAAGGGAATTCTTTAGGTTTCTCTCAAAGTCCTCCATCATTATCAATGACTGTGATTTTAAATCTAAATCCTGCTTTTCTGGTGTGTTTAAATATCCAGTATTTTCTTTGGTGGGAAAACTGGGCTCTGCTGATGCCACGTAGTATTGGTTTTTGTTTCTTAGGTTTCTATGCTTGACCCTCTTCATTGGGCTGTCTCTGGTATTTGCTTGTCATGCTGCTTCTGAGAGTGACTTGACCCTGCTGTAGTCCTCTGTGTCAGCACTGTTGTAGAACTTTTTTCCTGTTTTCTTTTAGACTTTCCTGTGAACAGGTGTTCTGTTCTCATGGGTGTAGGCACTCCTGGAGACATTCGTCCAGCTCTAGCTGCAGGCAGGAATCAAATGATCATGACCCTGGTTGTTTCTGTATGACCTTGCCCTCCATGGCCAAAGTTGGACTGTGGGAAACACTCTTGGGACTGTACGGTGGGAAGGTGGGTATTCTCCTCTGACTTTTCAGGAAATCCACACTCTTGAGGGTCCAACTCTCACCCCTATGGGATTTGGATACAGGGAACTGTTTTGCCATTCAGTGCAGTCCTCGGTACAGACCAGAACCGTGGGTACAGGTAGCTGACTGTTCCTATATCCCAGTGTCCAGAAGCACTGTTCAATTTCTCCTTGCATCAGGGATGTGGGCTGGGGTGGGCCGATGTGTGAACCTGTCCTGCAGCCTCAAGATTTCCTGCGAATAATTTTTATTGCACAAATTTAAATGTAAATATAACATTCTGGTTCTTGAGGTGATTTTCTGGATATTTAACTGGCAGAGGAAAGGCCTTACTCTCTAGCTAGAGAGCTACCTATACAAATACAGAAACTACTTATGAAAAGGAAGTTTCAGTTCTCTGCACCCAAATCCTGTGGGAGGGAGAGCTAAACCTTCAGAGAGGCGGACACACCTGGGAAACCAGAAGAGACTGCACTCTGCGCACATCCAGATGCCAGAGGAAAACACCAAACGCCATCTGTAACCCTGGTGCACGGAGGCTCCCAGAAAGAGCGGCGCAGATCTTCTTGGTTGCTGCCGCCGCAGAGAGGACTTAGGCAGTACCCCACGAGCACACTTGAGCCTCGGAACCTCATGTAGGACCAACTTTTCCCCTGCAAGTCACCTGCTGGTGAACTCAAGACACAGGCCCACAGGAACAGCTGAAGACGTGTAGAGAGGAAAAACTACACGCCCGAAAGCAGAACACTCTGTCCCCATAACTAGCTGAAAGGAAACAGGAAAACAGGTCTACAGCACTCCTGATGCACAGGCTTATAGGACAGTCTAGCCACTGTCAGAAATAGCAGAACAAAGTAACACTAGAGATAATCTGATGGCGAGAGGCAAGCGCAGGAACCCAAGCAACAGAAACCAAGACTACATGGCATCATCGGAGCCCAATTCTCCCACCAAACTAAAAATGGAATATCCAAACACACCAGAAAAGCAAGAACTAGTTTCAAAATCATATTTGATAATGATGCTGGAGGACTTCAAGAAAGACGTGAAGAACTCCCTTAGAGAGCAAGTAGAAGCCTACAGAGAGGAATCACAAAAATGTCTGAAAGAATTCCAGGAAAACATAAATAAACAAGTAGAAACCCTTAGAGAGGAGACACAAAAATCCCTGAAAGAATTCCAGGAAAACACAATCAAACAGTTGAAGGAATTACAAATGGAAATAGAAGAAATCAAGAAAGAACACATAGAAACAACCCTGGATATAGAAAAACAAAAGAGGAGACAAGCAGCTGTAGATACAAGCTTCACCAACAGAATACAAGAGATGGAAGAGAATCTCAGGAGCAGAAGATTCCATAGAAATCATTGACTCAACTGTCAAAGATAATGTAAAGCGGAAAAAGCTACTGGTCCAAAACATACAGGAAATCCAGGACTCAATGAGAAGATGAAACCTAAGGATAATAGGTATAGAAGAGAGTGAAGACTCACAGCTCAAAGGACCAGTTAATATCTTTAACAAAATCATAGAAGAAAACTTCCCTAACTTAAAAAAGATATACCCAAAGGCATACAAGAAGCCTAAGGACTCCAAATAGATTGGACCAGAAAAGAAACACCTCCCGTCACATAATAGTCAAAACACCAAACACACAAAATAAAGAAAGAATATTAAAAGCAGTAAGGGAAAAAGGTCAAGTAACATATAAAGGCAGACGTATCCGAATCACACCAGACTTTTCGCCAGAAACTATGAAAGCCAGAAGATCCTGGACAGATGTCATACAGACCCTAAGAGAACACAAGTGCCAGCCCAGGTTACTGTATCCTGCAAAACTCTCAATTAACATAGATGGAGAAACCAAGATATTCCATGACAAAACCAAATTTACACAATATCTTTCTACATATCCAGCACTACAAAGGATAATAAAGGGAAAAGCCCAACATAAGGAGGCAAGCTGTACACTAGAAGAAGCAAGAAACTAATCGTCTTGGCAACAAAACAAAGAGAAGAAAAGCACAAAAACATAACCTCACATCCAAATATGAATATAAGAGGAAGCAATAATCACTATTCCTTAATATCTCTCAACATCAATGGCCTCAACTCCCCAATAAAAAGACATTGATTAACAAACTGGATATGCAACTAGGACCCTGCATTCTGCTGCCTACAGGAAACACACCTCAGAGACAAAGACAGACACTACCTCAGAGTGAAAGGCTGGAAAACAACTTTCCAAGCAAATGGTCAGAAGAAGCAAGCTGGAGTAGCCATTCTAATATCAAATAAAATCAATTTTCAATAAAAAGTCATCAAAAAAGATAAGGAAGGACACTTCATATTCATCAAAGGAAAAATCCAACAGATGAACTCTCAATCCTAAATATCTATGCCCCAAATACAAGGGCACCTACATACGTAAAAGAAACCTTACTAAAACTCAAAACACACATTGCACCTCACACAGTAATAGTGGGAGATTTCAACACCCCATTCTCACCAATGGACAGATTTTGGAAACAGAAATTAAACAGAGATGTAGACAGACTAAGAGAATTCATGAGCCTAATGGACTTAACGGATATTTATAGAACATTCTATTCTAAAGCAAAAGGATATACCTTCTTCTCAGCTCCTCATTGTACTTTCTCCAAAATTGACCATATAGTTGGTCAAAAAACGGGCCTCAACTGGTACAGAAAGATAGAAATAATCCCATGCGTGCTATCAGACCACCACAGCCTAAAACTGGTCTTCAATAACAATAAGGGAAGAATGC
This sequence comes from Rattus norvegicus, assembly GCF_021556685.1. Classification (NCBI taxonomy): domain Eukaryota; kingdom Metazoa; phylum Chordata; class Mammalia; order Rodentia; family Muridae; genus Rattus; species Rattus norvegicus. The sequence continues at coordinate 74,629,095 of NC_141555.1, forward strand.
CCACATATACGTGGAAATTGAACAATGCTCTACTCAATGATAACGTAGCCAAGGAAGAAATATAGAAAGAAATTAAAAACTTTTTGGAATTTAATGAAAATGAAGGTACAACATACCCAAACTTTTGGGACACAATGAAAGCTATGCTAAGAGGAAAACTCATAGCGCTGTGAGCCTGCAGAAAGAAACAGGAAAGAGCATATGTCAGCAGCTTGACAGCACACCTAAAAGCTCTATAGCAAAAAGAAGCAAGTACACCCAGGAGGAGTAGAAGGCAGGAAATAATCAAACTCACAGCTGAAATCAACCAAGTAGAAACAAAAAAGACCATAGAAAGAATCAACAGAACCAAAAGGTGGTTCTTTGAGAAAATCAACAAGATAGATAAACCCTTAGCCAGACTAACGAGAGGACCCATAGAGTGTGTCCAAATTAACACAATTAGAAATAAAAAGGGAGACATACCTACAGATTCAGAGAAAAATTAAAAAAATATCATCATATCTTACTATAAAAGCCTATATTCAACAAAACTAGAAAATCTACAGGAAATGGACAATTTCCTAGACAAATACCAGGTACCGAAGTTAAATCAGGAACAGATAAACCAGTTAAACAACCCCATAACTCCTAAGGAAATAGAAGCAGACATTAAAGGTCTCCCAACCAAAAAGTGTCCAGGACCAGACGATTTTAGTGCAGAATTCTATCAAACCTTCATAGAAGACCTCATACCAATATTATCCAAACTAATCCACAAAATTGAAACGGATGGATCACTCCCGAATTCCTTCTATGAAGCCACAATTACTCTTATACCGAAACCACACAAAGACCCAACAAAGAAAGAGAACTTCAGACCAATTTCCCTTATGAATATCGATGCTAAAATACTCAATAAAATTCTGGCAAACCGAATCCAAGAGCACATCAAAACAATCATCCACCATGATCAAGTAGGCTTCATCCCAGGCATGCAGGGATGGTTTAATATACAGATAACCATCAACGTGATCCATTATATAAACAAATTGAAAGAACAAAACCACATGATCATTTCATTAGATGCTGAGAAAGCATTTGACAAAATTCAACACCACTTCATGATAAAAGTACTGGAAAGAATAGGAATTCAAGGCCCATACCTGAACATAGTAAAAGCCATAAACAGCCAACCAGTTGCTAACATTAAACTAAATGGAGAGAAACTTGAAGCAATCCCACTAAAATCAGGGACTAGACAAGGCTGCCCACTCTCTCCCTACTTATTCAATATAGTTCTTGAAGTTCTAGCCAGAGCAATCAGACAACAAAAGGAGGTCAACGGGATAAAGATCAGAAAAGAAGAGGTCAAAATATCACTATTTGCAGATGATATGATAGTTTATTTAAGTGATCCCAATAGTTCCACCAGAGAACTACTAAAGCTGATAAACAACTTCAGCAAATTGGCTGGGTATAAAATTAACTCAAATAAATCAGTAGCCTTCCTCTACACAAAAGAGAAACAGGCCGAGAAAGAAATTAGGGAAACGACACCCTTCATAATAGACCCAAATAATATAAAGTACCTCGTTGTGACTTTAACCAAGCAAGGAAAAGATCTGTACAATATGAACTTCAAGACACTGAAGAAAGAAATTGAAGAAGACCTCAGAAGATGGAAAGATCTCCAATGCTCATGGATTGGCAGGATTAATATAGTAAAAATGGCCATTTTGCCAAAAGCGATCTACAGATTCAATGCAATCCCGATCAAAATACCAATCCAATTCCTCAAAGAGTTAGACAGAACAATTTGCAAATTCATCTGGAATAACAAAAAACACAGCATAGCTAAAACTATCCTCAACAATAAAAGGACTTCAGGGGGAATCACTATCCCTGAAGTCAAGCAGTATTACAGAGCAATAGTGATAAAAACTGCATGGTATTGGTAGAGAGACAGAAAGATAGACCAATGGAATAGAATTGAAGACCCAGAAATAAACCCACACACCTATGGTCACTTGATTTTTTACAAAGGAGCAAAAACCATCCAATGGAAAAAAGATCGCATTTTCAGCAAATGGTGCTGGTTCAACTGGAGGTCAACATGTAGAAGTATGCAGATTGATCCATGTTTATCACCCTGTAGAAAGCTTAAGTCCAAGTGGATCAACGACCTCCACATCAAACCTGATACGCTCAAACTAATAGAAGAAAAACTAGGGAAGCATCTGGAACACATGGGCACCGGAAAAAATTTCCTGAATAAAACACCAATGGCTTATGCTCTAAGATCAAGAATGGACAAATGGGATCTCATAAAACGGCAAAGCTTCTGTAAGGCAAAGGACACTGTGGTTAGGACAAATCGGCAACCAACAGATTGGGAAAAGATCTTTACCAATCCTACAACAGATAGAGGCCTTATATCCAAAATATACAAAGAACTCAAGAAGTTAGACTTCAGGGAGACAAATAACCCTATTAAAAAATGGGGTCAGAGCTAAACAAAGAATTCACAGCTGAGGAATGCCGAATGGCTGAGAAACACCTAAAGAAATGTTCAACATCTTTAGTCATAAGGAAAATGCAAATCAAAACAACCCTGAGATTTCACCTCACACCAGTGAGAATAGCTAAGATCAAAAACTCAGGTGACAGCAGATGCTGGCGAGGATGCGGAGAAAGAGGAACACTCCTCCATTGTTGGTGGGATTGCAGACTGGTAAAACCATTCTGGAAATCAGTCTGGAGGTTCCTCAGAAAATTGAACATTGAACTGCCTGAGGATCCACCTATACCTCTCTCGGGCATATACCCAAAAGATGCCCCAATATATAAAAAAGACATGTGCTCTACTATGTTCATCACAGCCTTATTTATAATAGCCAGAAGCTGGAAAGAACCCAGATGCCCTTCAACAGAGGAATGGATACAGAAAATGTGGTACCTCTACACAATGGAATATTACTCAGCTATCAAAAACAACGGCTTTATGAAATTCGTAGATAAATGGTTGGAACTGGAAAATATCATCCTGAGTGAGCTAACCCAATCACAGAAAGACATACATGGTATGCACTCATTGATAAGTGGCTATTAGCACAAATGCTTGAATTACCCTAGATCCCTAGAACAAATGAAACTCAAGACGGATGATCAAAATGTGAATGCTTCACTCCTTCTTTAAATGAGGAAAAAGAATACCCTTGGCAGGGAAGGGAGAGGCAAAGATTAAAACAGAGACTGAAGGAACACCCATTCAGAGCCTGCCCCACATGTGGCCCATACATATACAGCCACCCAATTAGACAAGATGGATGAAGCAAGGGAGTGTAGACCGACAGGAGCCAGATGTAGATCGCTCCTGAGAGACACAGCCAGAATACAGCAAATACAGAGGCGAATGCCAGCAGCAAACCACTGAACTGAGAATAGGTCCCCTATTGAAGGAATCAGAGAAAGAACTGGAAGAGCTTGAAGGGGCTCGAGACCCCAAAAGTACAACAATGCCAAGCAACCAGAGCTTCCAGGGACTAAGCCACTACCTAAAGACTATACATGGACTGACCCTGGACTCTGACCCCATAGGTAGCAATGAATATCCTAGTAAGAGCACCAGTGGAAGGGGATGCCCTGGGTCCTGCTAAGACTGAACCCCCAGTGAACTAGTCTATGGGGGGAGGGTGGCAATGGGGGGAGGGTTGGGAGGGGAACACCCATAAGGAAGGGGAGGGGAGAGGGGGATGTTTGCCCGGAAACCGGGAAAGGGAATAACACTCGAAATGTATATAAGAAATACTCAAGTTAATAAAAAAAAAAAAAAAAAAAAAAAAACAAGGTAAATTTATCCACTTGCCTGCATGTAGCACACGTGAACACATACATGCATAGTACATATGCATATATGCATACACACAAATGGGAAAACATTTTATTAAACATCCATGCATGTACCAAATTTTCCTCAAAAAACCCCCAGAGCACTTTCTTTAAATAGGAGATAGTTACAAAAACAGATGCAAGGGAAAGGAAGTTGTAACGGAAACGAGTCCGACACCACTTCATTTTATGGGGATTCATGTAGACTTAGATTTTTTTCAAACCTACTTTAATAAGGGTTCTCAAATGCTTAGAGCCCCCTTCTAGCCCACTGTCCAAAGGTAGGGGAGAAAAGATGATAAATAGGACAAGTGGATGTGGACCTGTTTAGAAGTACTTCTTTGGGGCAAATCCCATCTGACCTGTCAGGACACCGGCAGTCCAGTCCCGTAGTGTCAGGATATCAATAGTCCAGTTGAAAAAAAAAGTCACCAAACACAAATCAGCACTGGTAGCGCAATCTAGCAGAAACAGTCAGGCATCCACCAAACTGGCACTAGTCAGGAGGAGTGACCAGAACCAGCTGGAACACCAGCAGATCTTTCCACACCTCAATAAAGTGAAGATCAGTGAGAATCAAGACCAAGTAGGTATTGCAGGGCAAACAATGCAAGCACCTCATCTGTGTCTACTGAGTCATACTCGTAATCTCTCTCAATATCACGTGACTCGCCTTAACGAATCCCCACATGAGTCTGCATCACAGGACATCCAGAAATTTCCACTTCAGACACCAGAGTGTGAGGAAGGAGAGAGAGACTGATTCATATGGAACAAACAAGGATATCTCCTTGAACTGTACCATGTCCTCAAATGACTGGGAAGGGAAGATACCTCTTTGCTGAGCTGCTAAATTCCATTTAAATCACAGTGGCCTCCAACTGGCAGGTTTCCTAAAATTGTCTCTGTTGTTACTTGATACACACGCCTTATACTTTGTGGCTGATGATGGACCTTCATTCAATAGCTCTAGCCGTCCTTTTGCTACTTTGTAGGTTCTCCTTTCTTTAACATTCAACCCCCTAACACTAGACAGGAGAGAAAAGAGGAGAGAGGGAAAGGGTTTCTATCACCATTAGACGACCTCCTGTTGATTAGGGGCATGGAGTTCCTTTGGGGGCAAGTTTGATCTTCATTGTCAGGATGTTTAGTTTCTTCTTTGGGCTTGACTATTTAAAAAACTGCAACCAACAGCAGCCCACCTCTGGGGCTCTAGCATTTATATGTTCTCTGAAAAGTCTCCAGCATCCCAAATGTTACACACATGCAGAATCTATCTGCTGCTGGCAAAATCACGCCCCTGCTAGAGCACGAGGCAAATCATAGTCAGCCACTGTTGAAAATCGGAAGCAACCCCATACCCCACAGCCTGGATTAAAACAAAAACATGCTCTTATAATATTTCTATGTTTTTAAATACACCAAAATTCTCACTGCAAATAGCCAGTTTCATTTGGATATTAGTATAACTGACTTTCTATCCTTCAATCCACGGAGGGCATCCTGATTAGCTTGAATCAGTCATGCTACCTTTGTTCTGTGTATGTCACTGGTGTTGAGGTGCATCAGAAGACTCACTGAGTCACACCAAAAATCTTCTGAGCAACAATTTTTTTTCTGCCTGTCAAAAATAGGGAGTTATCCAAGACAGTTTCATCTTTTTTCCTCTTCCTCCAATCCAGGGTTGGAGTTCTGCTGTGGAGGAGTGTGATGTTTTCTCTGGGGATGCAGCCGCCATCTTGTGGCTACATTATAGCCAATACGCTGAGGGCAGTAAGATGAGAAAGATGGATGAGCCAAGAGTCCTGTGGGATGGCTGGGCTGGTGAACTGTTGCTATGTGTGCTTTGGTGTTTCTTCCCAAGTCAATCACACCCTTGGGATTAAGGGATACTGGTTGGTTATATATTTCTGTGAATAGACACATTCCCAGCAGATATATTTATTGTGTTTGCCCTTCTCAGGCCAGAATTATTGCCAGCCTCATTTGAACCTATCTTCTGTCCTATCGGAACCCCACTTTGCCAGCCCCTCCCCAGGCCCTCCTTAGTAATTAGCAACCACACACTCAAATAAGGACCAATGTCCCAGGAGGTGGATGGGATACAACAATTTAAACACTCACACCAGGAAGAACAATGGAATAATATTTAAAATGTTTCTGCCCAAAGAAGAGTGAAGACAATATAATTTTAAAGTTACATTCTTTTATCTCCCCCTCTCCCCGTTAAATGTTTGATAATTATCTCCTAAATACCTGACCTTTCTCAGGACAACAAAACACAGATGATATCCACCCCTGCCTTCTTCATGATTACTGTGGGTGTTAAGTTATACTTCATGGACTAAAGGTATTTCCTTTTTGTGTGGAGTATAAGGCAGATGAGGTTTCTTCCAGAAACTTCACATTTTACAAATGCAAAATGCCACCCTGTTGAGAAACAATGCAAAATCCTTCATAGCTCAAGTGGCTTCCTGTCTTCTGATTAAAAATTTAACCCACATGGCATTGTCATGGATCTAACGTGCACCTTAAAGAGAGACTGTGGTGTGACAGAGGAATGGCTTTCAAAGGTCATGAGGTGGCGTTCTCGGGCTAAGGGGCTGGCTTAGCCAGTAAAGTGTTTGCCATGAAAGTATGAGGGTCTGAATTCGGTCCCTAGAACCCACGTTAAAAAATAAAAGTCAGACATGGTGGCCTGGAATCCTGGTACCAGAGAGGTGGACAGATCCATCCCCAATGTTCTCTGGTCCACCAGCTCGACTGGTATGTTTGGGGTATAAGTGTGATCCTTTATTGCAAGAAAACAAAGCAAGGCAGGGTGGACCTGTCTCAGTTCCTTCTCTTTGCTCTGAGGAAATAATACTGTGTGAACTATCGCAGGGAGGAAAGGGTTGACTTCAGCTTGATCAGTGCCCATCAGGAAGAAAGTCAGGGCAGGAACTCAAGGCAGAGCCTTCAAGGTAGCAGCTGAACCAGAGGCCATGGAGGAACAACCGCTTACTGGCTTGATGCTTATTGCTTGGTCAACGTGCTTTCTTCTGTAACCAGGACCGCCCACCCAGAGCTGGCGCCATCCACAGTGGCCCTCCACACAGCAATAACTATTCCAAAAGATGCCTCAAGATCTGTCCACAGGCAAATGCAATGGAGGCAAATCCTCAGCTGAGGTCCCCTGTAGTAAAATAATAATAATAATAATAATAATAATAATAATAATAATAATGATAATAATAATAATAATGATAATAATAATAATAATAATAATAATAAATCCCGATGCGGGGTTACTCACCTCAATGGTTTCTGTTCCCGAATGAAAGAAACACGCCCACCCTCTATATCTAAAGCAGCCCATAGCTGGGCAGCTGGCTACCCTCCATGCTGTTAGAATCCACCTTCCAGCAATAACTTCAAGTTACTATTTACTAATTTCTATGCTTTATCTTGGCTGTTTTTGACTCCAAGGAGCATCACTCTGGGCCATGATCTCTTAGCCCTTTTATAAGGCTGCTCTGCCCTTCTGCATGTTATTTCCCTTCCATTGCAGCCTCTGTCTCTCCTCCTCCACACTCCCCTAAGTCATGGGGACCTCTCTGTCCTGCCTGCTCCGGGACCCAAGCCCGGGAACCCTAAATCCTGTCTCTCTCTCTCTCTCTCTCTCTCTCTCTCTCTCTCTCTCTCTCTCTCTCTCTCTCTCTCTCTCTCTCTCTCCCCTTCCCAGCCAACAGTGGCTAGCATCTTTATTCAACAATCAGAATTAACTGCGGGAAGGTTCCCAGAAGGTAAGTGCAGACTTTCTCCTGCAAACTAATCTGGGGAACCCAATTAGTATTAGAAAACAAGCAGCTACAATCTCCTCTTCCCCGGTGTGTCAACTTGACCACTGTAGGGAGTTGAGTCAGTGACTGAGGAAGACAGCTAAGGTTGACCTCTGACCTCCCGTGCTTATGCAACCACAAACACGTATGTATTCATTTATTTAATTCCAGAGCATGATATTGGCATGGAAGGCAGGGAGAGTGGATCTGGGGACAAGTAGATAAAAGAGAAACAGGTATTTGTAATCACCACAGAGAGCTCACTTCTTTCCTCTCAGAACAATGGAGACGACAGCGAGAGTGTCCTCTGCCTAACTCTGTAGGGGCTTCTCAAGGGCAAACCCCAAACCTGCAGCGTTTCCCCCCAAGTTTTGTTCCATGATGCTACAGTGTACATTAAGTTGAAAACAAAAACAAGAACAAAACAACAAAACTCCCCCAGATAGGTCTAAAAGTAAGAAGAAAGATTAAAACCATCTTGTTTAACAAGAGACACCTGTTAATTCCTGTGTGATAAATGGTGTTTCTCCCATAGTTAGGATTTTTTAAAATTATTATTAAACAAAATAGAAATAGAGTAGAAAGGACGAGAACGAGACAATAAGCGGTTGCTGGTCCTCAGGGGAAACGCTAGGTAGAATCAGGCAAATTTTAATTCTGAGAAAGCTCAGGTTTGACAATGCGTGCTGTATGATATTTCATGGTTTCTCGTGAACTCATCTGATCTTTGGATTTGCATACGTGCACTGAGGTACCCTTCTGTCTTGGACCTGTGTGGTGTTTTGCATGCCCAGGGTGCCCTTCATTCAACAGACAGATATACTCAGGATTCTGTCAGGTGCTTAGCACAGGTTGGTGACAATACCACATGGTTCTCTCTTTGGTGAGCCTGAGAGAGAACGGGTCAGGGGTCAGCAAATAATGCAGACCCTTTCATGTAAGCTACAGCTTTATAATGTTTTATTTATTAAGAAATGGTAAGTTACTTTATTAATTAGTCAGTTAATTAATTAGTTAATTAATTTATTAATGTGTGTGTGAACTTGCCACTGCACATATGTGGACCTCAGGATCTCAGACCTGGCAGCAAGGGCCTTGACATGCTGAGCATCTCACCAGCCTGGAGCAAAATGCTGACCAAAGGAGGTAGTGGGACTTGAATGAAGAGTTTTCTTTTTATTTTCTTTTTTTTTTTCAGAGCTGGGGATCGAATCCAGGACCTTGCTCTTGCTAAGCAAGCGCTCTACCACTGAGTCAAATCCCCAACCCCAGGTGTTTTCTTTTCAATCTCTTTTATTATTGTTTGAGAATTTATATAGATGCATGTAAGGCCTATTTGTTCAAATCCAGCCATTCATTTTCTCCCTTATAATTTCCTTGTTGCAAAGTCTGTGTTACAGAAAATGTCTAGAGAAGTATGGATTTTTGGAAGCCCTGGATCAGGTCTGAGCTGCTCACATCGGCCCTTCAGGGAGACCTGGTGATTAGCAGGACCATTAGCCACTTAGTGGGTGGGAAATGCCCCATTATTTCCATTTTAAATGTCCAACTAGGCCCGGTGGGAGGCAGATTTTATCACTTCAGAAAAGCCTTCAGTCTCCTTGACACCTGTCCCCAGCCCAGTGTCAAACCTAGAGGGCTCTTGTGTTTGGTGAAGATTGTCCTGGTGTGCTCTGGGATTTCTGCATTTGCTGGAGGACTCTGAGTGTTGGTGTGACTCAGACAGCACAGGGCTCCTGGCTTCTCTGGATTTCCATGAGAGAACTCCAGTCCTTCTACAGACTAGATTGACAGGGTCTCGGTACTGCTATTTGCAAACCCATTAGGGGCTGATTTCTACTCTGTCTCATTACCCTCTCACTTTAGTCTGGCCTCCAAGGTTTGCCCTTCAGATTCTTTGTCTTTACTTCAGGGAGGGAGCATAGAGCAGGTCATAGCAGAAAAGATGCTGTGCCTCTGAGTCGAGGGAGAGTGTGAACGTGGGACAACTGCAGCTTTGTCTGATCTGTGATGTCTGGATTTGCCTTCCCTGAGATTTTACCCATGTCCCTTCCCTGCCTTCCTTTCTTTGCCTTCCCTTCCTGTCCTCCATCCTTCCCCACTTCTTTTCCATGGTGAAGACAATTGCTTTATAACATCTTATTATTAGACAAAAGAGAGGCAAAGACATTGGACCTTGTAGTCACATTACTTCACAGAGGAGACAAAGATACTCAACATTCCAGGCTGAAGAGGTTGGTCCCTGCTTTCCTCTAGTGCACCCCTCCCTTTCTCAGATAGTTGTATGTGAAATGCTCTTCAGAGACTGTAAATGCAGAAACACAGCTCTCACCTTAAGGGACTAAAGATGATTTATTCCAGAGCCATGTAAAGTGATCATGGTCCAGGATCACAAATTTGGTCACCCATTATCCCAGTGTGGACCCAGTTTCACGAAGTTTCATAGTTTGACAGAACAAAGAAAGTTATAATGCAAGGCAAATGCAAAATACGTTGGTGGGCACACAAGCAAGGCAGTTAAAGCAAATTGGGGGGATCTTTCTATGTCCCCACGATGCTATATGATGACATTCTTAGCTTTTGGATTGGTTGTTTCTAGGGGTTTATTAAGTTAATAGATCCCAAAAAGTTTTTTTTTAAATCTATGACATAGATTAGTTTTGACAAAGAGTAGACAAAGAATTCTGGGGGTTAAAACTATCAGGTAAGTAATCTCTGGATCAGAGACATCCCAACATCTCCTCACCACTGCAGCTCTAACCACCCAGTCAGCTTTCACAGACATCTTCTTCCTGGAAATTCTCATTTAAAGGGCACACATGTTTAAACAGTCTGACCTCAGTTGCTGGCAACATTTTGTGAAGGGATTGAGGAACATCTTGGACACAGAGACAAGCTGGCAGTCGTAGAGCCACAGAGGCAGACTGCGAGGTTCATGGCCTGCCTGTCCCTGACTGCAGCCTGCTTCTCTATATCGTGGGAGCTTGCTGTACAGTGGCAGCCTCCTGTTTCTTCTGTCATATACTTTGTTATGACAGTAAGGGAACTGATTAGCTCAATTAATAGCAGTTCAACTATCTAGAAGCAGTCTTGAGAGCCAAGGGTTCCGTTCTGTCTTTGCGCTGGGTGAAGAGTTGGTGAAGATGCTGTTGTCTCCTTCCAGAATGATGAGTTGACATCTTTACATGCAAATGTCTGTGTGTGTCATTGATTGGCAGGCAGGGCCTTACCCATTGTAGCCGAGTGAGCTGATCCCATATGGACTGGAGTTGGCTCCCGCTCCATTGCTGTTCACTTCTGAGACCATGAGAAGAATGGGAAGCAGAGGAGGTCACTATGTGACAAAAGAGGCAGGGATGGACGACGTGTCCACAAGCAAAGGGTGGTTGCATCTTGCAGAAACAAGGGGAGCTCTCTCTCTCTCTCTCTCTCTCTCTCTCTCTCTCTGTCTCTCTCTCTCTGTGTGTGTGTGTGTATGTGTGTGCGTGACCTACTGACACTTAGTCTCTAGACACTCTCCTTCCAGAATGCTGACAGAAAGAGCATCTGTTGTGATATCCCCCAGGTATTGGCATGTGTTGTAGCCACTTTAGGGCACTCACACTGAATCCCTTGCTGCTCTCAACTTGGCCCAAGCCCAGTCGGGATGAAATGGGCACACAGACGGGGAGGTGCTTGCCCTGAGATAACCCCTGTAGATCATGACATAGTTCTCAGCTCTCTGGGTTGAGTGGTTGTAAATCCCAGGGCCCATTTGTAGTCAGGACCCTGTTCCTAAGCAAGTGCTATTCTTGATAGGATGAGCAGCCAACTCTTAGTGGGATGTCCGCTGCTGGAGCCACTGCTGGAGCTTCTCCTGGGACAGTGGGACTGAATGTGTGGGTCTCTTAGTGCTAGACACAAGGTGAATCCGCTCATCCCTAGGACTGCTCAGTGTGGGTATCCTTCCTCCCCTTCGGTTTATCACCATCTGAGAATTCAGGATGGGTTTTTATGTGCAGAAATGTGAGTACTGTTTTCTGCCAGTCGAGCCTCTCTTCTCTCCACTTCTCCCAGCTCCATGTCTCATTCATGTCAGCATAGAAGAGACACAGCTAATGGTGTAGAACGTCCTTCTTAACTCACCTGGGAGCTTGTCAGAGCTGCTTAGAGGGACAGAACTTGTGGATATCTGCCTGCAAATGCAGGTCCACTCTGTGCAGAAGGGAGGGGGCAAAGCCTGAGGGGTAGACCTGAGCCCAGCTGCTCCGCGCTCCCATGTGCTTCCTGTGCATCCTCATTACACAGTTTTCTTTGCTCAACTCAGTTTTCGGAAACATCACTCTGGGCCCCTTTACTTGTTGTTTGAAATTTTGAGCTAATGCTAAAGTAACCTCTGGAAGGGGGTGGAGCTGGGGGATGTAGTTTCTTCTTGTAGAGGGCCGCAATAACATTCGCCACCACAAGATGGCGCTGGCTTCCACTGCGCCCCACGTGGGAGGCCGAAATAGTTCCACCATTACAAGATGGCGCTGGCCTCCGCCACGCCACCCGACTTCCTTTAAGGAAGTTAACTGTGTGCGTATGTGCAACAGTGCCTTCGTGTCAGGTCTTTGCCCACTCCAGGGCGTTCCTAATGAGATCATGGGTAAGCAACCAATCAGGTGTGGATGCGCTGCGCTAGGGTGTATATAAGCCGCGCCATGCTGGCGTCCCAGGCGCCCTCTCTATTATTAATAAAGAATAAGCATTTTGGCTAAAGAAGGATTCGTGTGTTCCCGTGTATTCTTGCTGGCGAGAGGTCGCGCGGGACATCTTCTGTTCAACTAAATCACAACTTTGTAAGCGGCGGGCGATGTTATTGCAAGTTAACTATTTTCCTCTCTGGGTTTCTTGTATCTTCTTCTTTGAGGCTGGGGAGTTGTGCAGGGATCCTGGCTGTTTCACACTGCACATCTTAGGTCTTAGGATGTGCTGCTGGGGAAACAACAGCCATTCTCTACATCACTCCCTTAGCACGGGACGTTGGGAGACATTTGGTATCTAAAGGACAGCACTAACAAGAACGTTCTTTGCTCTGGCTTTAGTAACATTGACTGAATGAATGTTGTTTCGGGACCTCTGGTTTATTTATTCATGCGTTGTGTTGTAAATCCATTGGAATTGAAGCATTCCCTTCTGGAGTGAAGAAGGAAGCTCAGAAGATTTAGGAAGCTTAACAAACCTTTAAGGCTTAGGATTCTCGAAGGGTGTGATGCTCAGGTCCTTTTCCAAAGAGCAATAAGATGAGAAAAATTGCCCCAGGGGTCGGGCAGCCATGATGAAGGGGGCTTCTTGGGTGGAGCTGCCTGCTGGTTGGGCTGAAAGCTACAAGATGTAGCTATTTTGAGTGTCACCCATGCTGATGTGTGTTTTCCACTGATAGAGTTGTCTGAGCCACTCGTCTGCTCCTGAATAGCCATGATAAGGTAGACCAGCCTGGAATCGTTTGTAGTTGGAGCCCTACATGAGGTGAACACACATTGTTCAGGTCTACCCAGGATAGGTCACGTAACATAAGCTGCTAGACATTCATGTAGGTTAAAAAGTAGCAGAAGTCACCCTATGTTAACATAACCAGAACTAGGTAGCTACAGGAGCAAAGCTAATGCAGGGTATTGGACACAAGTTCTAGAGGACCCAGGGGAGGAAGGATGTTCGTCATCCTCGCCCCTCATCCCTGCACCTCTGTGCTGGTCCAGATACCACCAGGCAGGACGCCATCCTACAATCCACATCTACACTGGTTTACTGGCCAGATCCAATACTTCAGGAACCTACAGCACTACAATGACCTCACGGGCTGCAGGGAGGACACAGCCAGTACAGAAGTTGCTTAAAGTTAAAGGAGAACTATCACTCGTGTTGGGAGAGGACCTTTTCACTCTCCAGGAGCCTTGCATGAGAGCTCGGGCTTCCTGAGATCCACAGTTCTTCCTTCAGGGCTCAGCAAAGCTCAGGTCAAATGTACTCATTGGTCAGAACTGCCTTCCCTGCTAACTGAGGTGCCGTTCTTTTATTTTCTGCCACAACAAAATTAGCGCTTAATTACGGTGGCATGTTTTTCATCTTGTGATACACAGTGCTGACCCACGAAGGCACAGGGAAAACATAAACATCTGTTTCCACCTCTCTGCTGGAATAGGATGCTTGTTTCCTGCAGGGAAATTGTGAGTTCCCCTGTGATACAGGTTATGTTCTGAAAGGGAAGGAGGGGGACTCTAATCTGTTCTGTTGTAGTTGCATTCAAATACAATGCTGTCTATTTATCTTACCTGTCTGTCTGCCTGGCTGTCTATCTTATCTATCTAATCTATCATTTGTCTATCATCTACCATCTATTTATCCATCCATCCATCCATCCATCTACTTACTATCTATCTACCTATCTATCTATCTTTCTGTCTGTCTATTATCTATCATTTGTCTGTCTGTCTATCTATAATCTGCCTATTTACTATCTATCTACCATTTGTTTATCTAATATCTATCATCTATTTATCTAAGGTGTGTGCATGGGTGTGTGCAGATCCATATGTGTGCAGATGTGTGTACATGTCTCCACACTCAGGTAGAGTCTGAGAACAACCTCAGGCCTCATCCTCAGGCATGGTCTGTGTTTTTGAGACAGGCTCTCTAATTGGCCAGGAGCTTACCAATCATGCCAGCTGTGGTGGTCAGCAGATCCTGGGGATCCTGTCCTTGTTTCCCCAACTGGCATTAGAAGCTTTCTCCATTCACATTTTGATGTGGTTTCTGGGAACTAAACCCATGTCTTCATGCTTATAAGGTATCCTGGTTAGTTTTCACTGACATCTTGACATGACTCAGAAGAGAATTGACATAGAGTCACTAGGAAAGAGAGAACCTCAACTGAAGTGCTGCCTCCATCAGATTGGCTTGTGGCTTAATGTGTAGAGACTGTCTCGATTGACAGGTGATGAAGCTGGGCAGAGCCCACTGTGGGTGTCATCATTCCTAGGCCAGGGTGTCTGGGCTTCATGAGAACGTGAACTAAGCATGGGCTAGTGAGTAAGGCTGTGAGCAGTATTCCTTTGTAATTCTCTTCTCGAGTTCCTGTCTGACTGCCCACAAAAGCTGGTAATCCAAGGTGCAAGCCAAAGAAATGTTTTCCTTCTACAAGTTGTTTTTGGGTAGAGTGTTTGATCCCAGCTGTAGAGAGGCAGACTAATATGTGAGGCAGACACTTACTGACTTAGTGACCTGCTTATTTGCAGTCAAGCATTTTAAAAGAAAAAGCTTTAGGAATGGGCACCAAATGGCTGACTCTTTCTAGGGTGAATACAGAAATAAGATACCACAAAACTAGGATATATATATATATATATATATATATATATATATATATATATATATATATATATATATGTGTGTTATATATAAAAGTGTGTGTATGTATTGTATATATATCTATATATTGTATGTTGTATATATACAGAATAAAGATATCACATGTGTGAAACTAAGTGCACACACGCTAATATGTACATGTGTATTTATAAAATTATCGGTGCATTTCATGTATGTATGCTTATGTGTGCATGAATGCACGTGTGCTCATGTTCTTAGTGTGCATATGCATGTGGATATACGTGTCATGCATGTCTGTATGCATGAAAGGGTATGTCTGTGTTGATGCTACTTAGTCTTGTCCTCCACGCTGTAACCGGCCTGCTTCTCAGTGTCACTTTAGATGGAGCTGGGTATCTTCTCCTTCCGGTAGGAAATGATGGAAGGAAAGTGGGTAGGATCATAGACTGGAGACCCCAGCACAGTTCATGCACACATGGTGGGAGTGCTCTTTATTCAGTTATAAGCACGTACTCAGGTCTCTGACTCTTGTCTCTGAGCCAGAGAAGGACACCTTTCTTCTCTTCTCCCCTGCCCTGGTTTCCATGACATGACCTCGTGCTGCTCCTCAGAGTTGATGGTAGGACGCTCCCTGCCTGTTGTCACAAGAGACAGACCTGCACCCGGAGAAGCCCAAGTGGGGACAGAGGGTATCTGCTGGTCCCGAAATCCAAATTAACTCCAGCACTCCTGCTGATCACGTAACAGAGCTGTGCAGTAGTTGTGGGGGTATAATTGATCGTTCCCACTTGCCTTATGAACCTTGGCCATTATCTTTCTGTTCCAGGCTTGAGAAATGGCCATACAGTGAGTTTTACTACTACCTTGCCCTGGGAGAGAGCAAAAAAAAATTTAGTAGATATTATTAAAAGGCTTTTAAACCATGAACATATAACCAGCTGAAATGGGCTGAAAGTGCCTGTGACTGAACGGAGGATGTGTGAGGCATCTTTATCTAATAACCACCATTTGCCATAATAAAGATTTATTTTAAATCAAAGCCGATGACTCTAGTTCTTTTTTAAAATCTGCTCTGCCAACACCCCTACACACCCATAAACCATTTTACTGCCGTCTCTTCTACTGAGAGTGGAGGCAAAGGCTTTCTATTCTCCCCAATGTCCCCACAGACTCAGTACAGATTCCTCTGGGCTCTCCGTGGAAAGTACTTTTAAGCCTAAACCCGCAGGCACCGTTTGCTGTGGGGGGTTTGTGAGGGGTTCAATGTCCCCATTTGCGTGTCCAGCTTGTGCTCAGTTCTCACATCACATTCTCTTATCCGCGTGCTCGCCCACCCCGAATCATTTCACACAAGGTTGTACCCACTATCTTTTCCCAGGTGGGGCTTCTGTTCTCTTCTTGTCTCTTGGGTGCACGGAAAGGCCCTCCCCCAAGTCCCCTGAAATAATTGACAAGGTAAAGCACATCATTGGGTGACCATCAGGGGTTTTCAGAGCTAACAGGCACAGCAGAAAAAATATGGGAAGATTTATTAAGTCATGAAGTAGTCCCGGGACTAATAATAAATGAAATTAAAAGAAAGAAACTCAGCTTAAATAACAATGCACACGCACACACACACCCAGACACACAGTCCTTCTACACAAGCAGGCACATGCACTCAGGAGTTTACAGTTCACAGACAGGTGTCATCTTCTTCTGTGTTCTGACTGTGTTCACAACTGGCTGAACTTACTGTGGTAAAGACCGCCACCTATTTGATTACTAAACCCTGCCTTTCCTCTGGGCATCCAGCTCAGTGATATTGCCTGGCATCCGTGGAATGAGTGCCAATGGAATGGTCAGTGTATATGACTGGATTACTGGCAGCCTCCTCTCCAGCCCCTCGTGTCCTTTCTCCCCTCCTTTCTTGGCTAGCTCTTTGGGTTCTTAGGCTCAAAGTAGGACAGAGCTATGGGGAAGGGGAAACCTGGGTCCCTGGAGACAATGTGGAGCCATGTTAAGAAGGTAATTGCAGCCAGAGAGGAGGTCTGGGCCCTGGGTTGGCAGGTGATATCTCAAAGGCTCTTGTCTGAGTCATTTATTGACTTCCTCTTCAAAGATAACTATACTCAGAGAAGCAATCCTCTCTATACCCCTCCAGCTGGAAAGGAGCTATCTTTATTGAATTTCCACATTTCAGTTTTCATTTTTGTAATGTATGCATCACATGTACTCACGGTTGTGTGCCCTTGTTTGTGAAAGCTGAAAGACTGGTGTCAGTATCGGGAACACCACCCACATCATCTGAAACAAGGTCTCCCTTTTCCTGGATCTCACCAGTTAGGCTAGATAGGATGGCCCTCAAGCCCCAGGATCCACCTCTCTCTACACATTAGCACTGAATTAATAATGTACAGTGTGCACACACACTCCCAGCATTTCCTTCAAAGTAAGAGCTCAGACTTATGGACTACAAAGTTAAAATAATCAAGGGACTGGATAGATAGCTCAGCGGTTAAGAGCACTGATTGCTCTTCCTAGACATTCTGAGTTCAAATCCCAGAAACGACATCGTGGCTCACAAACATCTGTAATGGGATCCGATGCTCTCTTCTGGTGTGTCTGAATATAGCTACAGTACACTGTAAATAAATAGAGTAAATAAAAAATTGAATTCAGTGTCTTTGTGTCTTTCATAGGACTGCCTCCTTCTCATCTCTTTCTTCTTCTTTTGCTTTTCCTCCTTGTCTTCTAAGGCTTACATATATATATATATATATATATATATATATATATATATATATATATATAATGTGTAGGGTTTTTTTTTTTTTGCATGCATGTATATGTACCTTGGGCATGCCTGGAGCACAGGGAAGCCAGCAGAAGTTCTTCCCTGAAACCGGAGTTACACATGTGTGGAGGCTGCCATGTGCGTGCAAGACATCAAACCTGAGTCCTGTGCAAGAGCAGCCAGTGCTTTTAGCTGCTGAGCCGTCTCTCCAGCCCACAGTGGGGTCTGAGCCTTAACGGCAGAAGGGATCATGGCCAGTCTTTCTGATCTGGTAGGCGGTGGATGCCAGAGTGATCATGAAACTGCTGAATTAGAAAGGAAAGATGGAGTAGAAGGTTCGTTTTCTACATCCTGCAAGGAATAGGCATCTAGATTTATAGTTACTGGAGTAACAGGGACAGCCTCATGCATACATCAGTCACCTATTAGAGTAAAGTACCACTGGATTGTCCTCTTCACTGCTTAAAAACACTAAAGTAAATGGCTCATAAAGTAGAAAGACGTCCCCCCACCCCTTTAACAGAAAGAACTTAGACGTGCAAATGTTCTGACAATTAAAGGGTAGTTAATGAGAGAAACTTGATGCCTGTTTTGACTGAAGGTTGACAAGGCTTCTGTAAGCATTTGAGGTGGCGACTGCAGTGGATGTTTGGGTTTGTTACCTCTGTCCTCTGTCTGGTGGCTTGCACTGCTTGAGTGCCATCAGTCTTACGAAGATCATTGTGTGTTTTGGTTAAGGTGGGATAACAGGAGCTTAAAAATTTGTTAATGACTAGAAATTGGAGAAGGGGGGAAGGTGGCCACTATCTGTTTAATGAGATCTGGAATTTTCCTTGAGTTCTTTTACGGCCAGATGCTGAGTTTTGTGCAGCAGGCTCAATGCTGCGCTGTAGGCAATACTGTAGCCCTCTCTGTCAGTTAGAAAACAAAAAACCGAGAAAACACCACATGAGCAGCAGACACGCTCCAAGACTGGGTCTTTTTATACAGCTCTGAACCCACCTGCCTAGGGAATGGTTACGCCCACAATGGGCTTGATCCTCCTAAGTCAGTGAACAATCAAAGCAGTTCCTCATATACATGTGCACAGACTCACAAACCTCTGGGCAGTGCCGCTGAGGCAGGGGCATTATTGAGATACTTGTGTTTCTTTCGTCTTGTGGCTGTCTTCTTTCTTTCTTGACCTAGAACCTTGTGTTTGGTTACTAGGTGGGGGAAGGGAGCCCACACAGGAAATGTACTACAGAGTCCAGCTTCACCTCTGCCTCTGATCCTCTTGTTTGCCCTGTGGGAAGCGTTAAGTTCCTCCTCTCTTTCTGTTCCCACTGCTAAACATTATAACCGCTGGGCCATTAGCACTCTTTCTTGTACATGGAATAAGGACAGAAGTGACTGTGTCATCTCCTAGGTAATGCAGACTGTCCATCCTGCTCTTGAGCCTGCCCAGGTCACTGTGGCTTACAGTGATAGAAGAGCCAGAAGCAGCTGGCACAGGCTCCTGGGAATCTGTGAGGCCTCAGTCCTCCCTGCGACACCATGGAGTCTGTTCCAGTTTCCTTTCTGTGACTGTTATAAAATGCTTGGATGGAAAGTAGTGTAGGGGAGGAAACTGTTTTGACTTCAACTTTCAGGTCTTGGAGGGGAATCAGAGTAGGAACCACAACAAGGTCTTGAGGCTGATGCCACCAAGGGACTCTGCTTGTTGGCTTGCTACAACTCCACTAGCTTTCTTATACATCTCAGAAAGACCTGCCTAGGGAATGCTGCTGCACACAGTGGGCTTGGTCCTCCTAAGTCAGTCAACAATCAAGGCAATTCCTCATAGGACTGTCCACAGACCAACACAATAACACATTAAGACATTTCCTAAGCCCCCCCTCTTGTGCGTGTGTATGTATGTCTGTCTGTCTTTCCCTCTGTTCAAGGGATCCTGATTTGATCAGAGGTTATAGTTAACCAGTTTATGCTAGCTGCAGCATGCAGCTTGCTTTCTTGATTCTGTAGGCTCATAAACGGTGCAGAGATGTGCCCCATGGGGAATCATACCCGCGTCTCACCAGGAACTGATTTAGATGAGATTTTTGATTTATGAGTGAGTCAGCACTCTGAAGTACGTGGCTATGAAAATGACAAGCATTTTGGATGCCAGAGGGTAGAATTGGATTGAGTTGCGTTTTCTTTAAATAGATACACTGACATCTGTTATGTAAATGGCATGCTGGTTCCATGGGGAGGAAGAGGAGACAAATTCTCTTTAGAAAGAACTTTATGAGGAAAAGGTCAGCACCACAGACAGCCATTACAGCCATGATCAGGACCTGAAGCATCAGTGAAAAACCTCTGGCCCTGAAGGGTAACTTCCTTAGGAGAGATGGTCGACAAAGGGACCTGTTTTGTTGTCACTCTCTCGGCTTCAGTGGCTCAGCATGGGCAGCAACAGCATTTGTTCTGGGAAAAGTGAGGTCTGACAGAGTCCCTGAAGGGGCCCTCCTGGATCTTATACCCTCTGGAAGACCAGTCTTGCAGCTGGTCCTAGTTGGGCTCTGCTCCCTGCTGGGGACAGAGTCTACTCAGTGAGGCCTGAGACTTGGAATCTAATCCCACATTGTTTTAGACATGTTTACTTTTTCTCATGCATAGCTTTAGAACAGGCTTGTTTATCAAGGACCACTGGTCTGTGTAATCCATCAGCTAAGGAAAATGCTCAAATGGCTTTCTTTCAGACTAGAAGAATTTTAAAAGGCGGTTATTTAATTACAGGCTACTCGTGAGAGGGGCAGATAAACCTAATAAAGCATTTTATTTAGTGGGGGAATGACACCTGACGCACAGCAGATGCGTGTGTGTGTGTGTGTGTGTGTGTGTGTGTGTGTGTGTGTCTGTGTGTGTGTGTGTGTCTGTGTGTGTGTGTGTGTGTGTGTGTGTGTGTGTTTGTGTGTGTGTGTGTAGTGACAGCAGTAACACTGTCAATTTCTCCCTGTGTTCTCTTTAGGTTTGATGATAACTTGGAACGTTTAGTGTGACTTCAACCTCTCCCCTACACCTCCTCTTTCCGGCATCCTTCTCTCCTTTTCTCCATCCTCCAGAGAGGGACACCAGCTTTCAGTTCACAGGGTAAGAAAGCCCAAGTCTTGAAGATGCAGCCAGTCTTCTCTGTACCTCAGGGTCTGCAATAAGAACATGTCCACCTCTGAATTAGTTCTCCTGATAAAAGACACACTCTGTTATGGGTGTAAGCACAGGGGCATGTGGGGATGGAACCGTTTCTGTGAGAGAATATCCCTTTGGACACTGAGACACTAACACAGCAGAAAGCAGGGCATGAAGGTTGTAATAAACCATATTCTGATGGGGACTGGGAAGATAGCTCAGTGGGCACGAGCCTTTGCTCTGCAAGCCCGAAGAGTTCATATTCTCTCTACACCTTTGTAAAACTCCATGCATGGTTAATCATGTCTGCAACATGGTAGGGTGGAGGCAGGTGGATTGCCAAGAGCATCGTGGCCAGCCACACTAATCAAAATGGTGGGCTGTGGTTCACTGAGAGACGGAGAATAGTGAGGAAGAAAATGAACATTCTACTCATCTCTGCACGTATGTACACACGTATGTGCTCTCGCACTTGGGAACAGGCACTCAATTCATACACACACATGACTCTCCCAACCACACCCCAGTCGAACCCTGAGTTCAGCCGCTCTATAACCTATGTGACTGAGTATTCTAGCAACACAAAATTTTACATTCTCCTCGTCTTGTAAACCCCATTTTCTGTTCAGTTTACAAACACAAGAAACTAAACTTATGATTTCCCAGGCTTGGGATGGTGTGTCATAGCTTTTGGTCTTTCTGGAACAGCATCTGTCTATCAACAGAGGGACTACAACAGAGGGGCTTTCCAACTAACCCTCAGTGACATGGAGCCATTTGAGGGTTTTAACCGGTGACTGGTGTGCTCATTTTTCCTTTTGGGAAATAGATTGTACAGAATATACAACATCACTCGGTTACGGGATGAACAACACATCAGAGCCTGGGAACAGCGAACTGATTGTCACTGGGGTTTTGTGTATGTGGAGTATGTTAAGACAGTGGATCTGAGAGTGAGAGTGAGAGAGAGAGAGAGAGAGAGAGAGAGAGAGAGAGAGAGAGAGAGAGGGGAGAGAGATCGAGAATGAGCTTGATCTTAAAATATCTATTCAATGTATAATGTGATCAGAATACTACACCTCATACTTCAAATGTATACAGTCTCCATTTGTCAAGCACACTCAATAAATCTCAAAAAGAAAGGTAAAGAGGAGTTAGGACAGAATGTTCTGGAAGGGGCTAGGGAGAGAGTCTAGCAGTTAAGCACTCGCTCCCCAGAAACTTACATAGATGCCCCGTGGATGTGGAGACCATCCTATAAGTCCACCTTGGAAGGCAGAGGCAGGATGCCCAGAGCACGCTGTCTGGAAAGGTGACCCATTCCAAAAGGAGTTTTGCCTGTGAGTGAGAGTTGCTGCCACAGTGAAAAAGACAGACAAGACATTAAGGATAATTCCTGAGTGTACCTTGTTCTTCCACATGTGTGTGCATGCACATGTGTTAACTGGGTGACTAATCTCTCTCTCTCTCTCTGTCACACACACACAGAGTCTCTCTTACACACACACACACACACACACACACACACACACACACTGAACAAAAATGTTAAGTTCCGGAAGAGGGATGTCCAGACTGGATGGATAAAATCAGAAATAACAAATTGTGTTGGAACTCGCTGTGAAGGAAGACGGGGACCAGAGGGAGAGTTGTGAGTGTGCTGTCTGCTTGTGCCAAAGTGTAAGGCCAAATAAACCCAGTGCCACCTCCTCCAGGATCCCAAAGCCACAGCTCTAGCTGACGTATAGTTAGTCAGTGATGTCCGGTGTGTGTGTAAGTGTGTGTGTGTGTGTGTGTGTGTGTGTGTAAACCTAGGTATGTGTATATATATATATATATATATATATATATGTATATATGTATATATGTATGTATGTCTTAGGGTTTTACTGCTATGAAAAGAAATCATGACCAATGCAAATCTTACAAGGACATTTAGTTGGGGCTGGCATAGAGGTAAATAGGTTCAGTCTATTATCATCAAGGCAGGAGCATGGCAGCATCTAGGCAGGCATGTGCAGGAGGAGCTGAGCATTCTACATCTTCCTCTGAAGGCTGCTAGAAGACTGGCTTCCATGCAGCTAGTTTGAGGGTCGTACATCCCATGCCCACAGTGACACACCTACTCCAACAAGGCCACAGCCACTCCAACAAGTCCAAACCCCCTAGCAGTGCCACTCCTATTTGTCACTATTTGTCTTTAAACTTGAAACTTTTCCATAAAACTGTTCAATGGACAACAGGTAACATTGATGAAATAAATACAGAAGTATTATAAAAATAAACAGGAATATGTGTGCCTTAGTTACTGTTCTATTGCTGTGAAGAGACACTGTGACCAAACCAATTTATGAAAGGAAACATGTAATTGCCGTCTTACAGTTTCAGAGGGTGAGTTCGTGGACCATCGTGGTAGACACCATGACAGCAGGCTGGCAGGCAGGCAGGCCTGGCTGGAGTAGATCCTGAGAGCTCACATCCTGCTCCCCAGATGAGAGAGTGAGAGAGAGGGAGAGAGAGATAGAGGAAGAGGGGGAGGGAGGGAGAGAGAGAGGGAGAGGGAGGGGGAGAGAGAGGGAGGGAGGGTGAGAGAGAGAGGGAGAGGGAGAGAGAGGGAGGGAGGGAGAGAGAGATAGAGAGAGGGAGAGGGAGAAGGAGAGAGGGAGAGGGAGAGAGGGAGAGGGAGAGAGAAAGGGAGAGAGAGGTAGATAGAGGGAGAGAGAGGGAGGGAGGGAGAGAGAGATAGAGAGAGGGAGAGGGAGAAGGAGAGAAGGAGAGGGAGAGAGGGAGAGGGAGAGAGAAAGGGAGAGAGAGATAGATAGAGGGAGAGAGAGGGAGAGGGAGAAGGAGAGGGAGAGAGATAGAGAGAGGGAGAGGGAGAGAGATAGACAGAGGGAGAGAAAGAGAGAGGGAGAGGGAGGAAGAGAGAGAGGGAGAGGGAGAGGGAGAGGGAGAGGGAGAGGGAGAGGGAGAGAGGGAGGGAGGGAGGGAGAGAGAGAGAGAAGCCTGGTGGGCTTTTGTAACCTCAAGGCCCCCACCTCCCATTGACACATCTCTTTTAACAAAAACACAACTCCCAATTCTTTCTAAACAATCCACAAACTGGAATCCAAACACATTCAAGTATTTGAAATTCTGAGGGTCACACTTATTCAAAATCCTAAAGTATGTTTTTTTTTTCTATTAAAAGAAATCAAGTAATGAGTGTCCATCCCATTTGGTAGTATATTTTATCGTTACATTTCATTTCTCATAGGTTAGGGTTATTTGCATAACAAGTTTACAATCAAGCCATAACTCTCCCATAAGACAAAGGCATCATACCTCCCCCCTTTCTACTTGATTGTCCACATAGGGGTTACGGAAACATATCCCTTCATCCTGATTTAGTTCAAAGCATCTGGAGCTATTGATGTGCAATTAATTGGTATTTATAATGGGATAAAACAGAAGCCAACATGATTGAGTCTATTGTTGCTGGGAGCTGAAGATTTCCCTTCCATTTAATAAAACGTGATAAATATGATTTTAACGCAAGCCTAGAAACCCCTACGAAGCCTTTAGTTTATATTTTTGTCAGTATTTCCAGATCATTCTCTGTGATACACAGGAATCTAGAGGAGGAGAACTGTGTGGAGTCACTGACACACACTCAACAAAGGATTCGTTTGCACAATAAGGAGATATATCTTGTCCTCTGAGAGTTGGCCCCAGGACTCCCAATGATCTAAAAGACCTCTGGTTCCTTGGATAAAACAACACTGCATTTGCATATAACCTATGCAAGCCTCTCCTATACTCTAGTCATATTTATATGTGTGTGTGTGTGTATGTGTGCATAGAGACATGTAAGTTCAGAGGCTGGGGGAGTATAGTGCATGTTTTGCCCTTCACTCCCTACTTTATTCCCTTGTGACAGGGTCCCTTGCTGAACCTGAGGTGAGGCTCACTGTCAGGAAGCCCCTGTCATCCTCCTGTTCCCATACCAAGCACTGGTGTTTGCATGTGCGACCACACACTTGGCTTTACCCCTCTGCCTCTCCCCAGACCCTCCTACATTTTAAATAATTTCTGAATTAATTTGTACATAATAAAATGAAATCATGAGGGGCTGTTATTTAGGAGATGACAAAAAATGGTTTGTATGTGTTCAATACAGATATGGTATTTTAAAAACCACTTTTATTAGTTCCTTGAGAACTTTGTACATTATATATTGATAGAATTTACTTCTCACTTCTCTTCCTAACTCCTCCCAGATCCATCCACACCTGATCCCTTCCCCCAACTTCCAGTTTTCTTTCTGCCCTTTGTAATAACCCACTCAAGTCATTTATGCTGCCCATAAATTCCTGGTCTTTGGGCAAGCCACTGGAGCCTGGCCAGCTTATCACCAGCTATATCTTTGTAGAAAACTGACTCTCCCTTTCCTGTCAGCTAGGGCTGAGGGATAGTGGTCCTGTCGTGTATAGAAGACACTGCTTTGTTCTGGTTCTTGCTGACATCTGTATCTTATGTTTCCACTCCCTCTTCCTTGAGGGTTCCTAAGACTCAACTCCTTCCCTTTTTGTCTCTCCCTGTGAGTCTGTGTATATGCGTATGTGTCTATATTATAGATATCCCATTTTACATTCAAGCCAACGCATGGTGGGGGTCGTCTTTACATTTGACTGCCGACGGTATCTCACCCCAGACATAATGCTGCAATGCAGACATGGTGTAGCTCAGTCCCAGAAAGAAATAGGAGATGTTGAGAAACCTACCCAGCTGATTCTAGTGTGCGGTGATGTTTAGACCTCTGACACAACCTTCTGGCCCTACCCTATGGGTATAAGATATACATTGTCCCAGTACAATGTTCAAAGGTGGGACTATGAAAATCGATTGGACCCTGTGGGCTGTAATCAATGAGTTCATCTATTGATGGATATGTATGAAGGTGGAGGGAACCTAGGAGATAGGAAATTAATGGACGTGGTCATTTGGGACATGTCTTGGAGGGGTTTTTTTTGTCCTTGGTCTCTCCCTGTGTTGATGCTTCTTGGATGACAGTGAAGTTAGCAGTTGAGCTTTATCGTGCCCCTTTCATGATCATGTGGACTTAAACCAATGAAACCATGAACCAAAATGTTTGTTTACTATGTGGGTTGCTAGGCAACATGTAAGAGTGATGAATGGGATTAACATGAAAGTGGCCAAAAGTGATGCTGACCATTCCAGGTCAGGTCCGGATTTGATGTACGAGGACCCATGACTTAATCCTTTAAACTCTTTGTCTGGAAGCTGCACGCTAAGAGAAGACCCAATGTTTCCGAAGTGGTTTTATCCAGACGATTCTGCCAATGTATCTGTCGTCTTAGCAAATCAAAAACCTCCTGCTTCCCACTCTGGTCCTTCTCCTGACTTTACTTCTGTGTTTTTAATAGACTTCTATATCGTATGAAATAGTGGGAAATGAGTATTAAAAAAGGGAAGGAAGCTATAAATTTTGCTTTAAAATCATTAAATTACACACTTAAAATAAATGGATTTTTTAAATATGTAAATTATACTTCAATAAGTCTGCAGAAAAGGCTTGGACAACTGTGATGCTTGTCGGGTGATTTGCTATTTGTCATAGTTCCTCTGACTTTGATCTTAATAGTGGTGGGTATTATTACAGATGAATCAGACACCAGGGTAACCATGCAGGGAGAACACTCCGTTCTGTCAGGGAAAAAAAAAATCAAGTCAAATTCATTGGCTTTCTTGATGAGGGTTTTTCTGGTCATAGCTGAGTTGGCTTGAAGTTGGACAGCTATTGGCTGAAAGCAAGGATGGAGAGAGCACAATGTTTACGGGGATAACTGAAGGTTGTGCTCACGAAAGGGGCTGAGTTTCACAGAGTGCAGTTGCAGAAGCTCCAGTGGCTGATGGAGCTGGGCGCTAGGACACTTGCAAGACTGCAATTATACGTTTTGTGATGTCATGGCCGAGTGTGAAATAAGGCTAGATGAAGTGGAAAAATTTTGGTTTCTTTGGAAACTCTCTTGTGTCACAGGATGTTTTTCTGTAAGCTATGTTAGGAGAGGATGTTTTGATGAAGCAGACACATGAGAAGGCATGTGATATTTAGCTGGAGCACACGCTTGAAGGGGGACAGGATGGTTATGGAGAACATAAATGTAATCCCACCGAGAGGGAGAGGACATTTTTACATTGCTACACCTTGCAAGGCTTCGATGGTCTTTGATGGTCTTCGTTCCGTAATGAGAAATGCACAAAAGAACCTGTGCTATCCGGGCTGCTTCTGGATGCTTCTGCTGCTTCTTGTTGGTTTGTTAGAGCCTTGTGGTCTCTGACAGATCAAGGAACTGCTACCGATTCCTGTTTTGCGTTTGCTATTGGACCATACTGCACCATGAAGTTTGGAGTTACCCCAAAGAATTACATCTAAATAGGTCCACAACTCTCTCCCTTTTCCTATCAACTTTCTCTCTCTGCTACCTCTGGTTGGTGGGCTAGAAGGTTTAAGAACCCTAAATAAAGTAAGTTTTGAAAAAATTTAAGCGTACAGATAGATTCATGGCTTTTGAGAAAGGGCTATGTCTCCTGCTGAGAGGAGATGATATGTAGGTTGTGACTTTTTGGTTCTGGGGTCTACTGTGACCCATGAAATGGCCAGTGACTGAGAGTCTCCCAGTAAGTGCAGCACACACTAAAACGCTTTTGCTTGGCGTTGGGAGCTGTAGAATGTATTCATTTCTTGTCATATATCCTCATCTATTCATGTTGGTGACAGTAGTTACTCTTCAGTTCTGCCATACAGGGAAGTGGGTCTATACACTGAGAGAAGAGAGTGGCTGGTGGTGAGTATGTAACATGGAGTAAGAGAAACATTACAGTGCTGGGTCTCTCTCTCTCTTTTTTTTTTTCCCAATTTGACAATCTGGAGTCAACTTAGAAGAGAGAACAATTCAAGAACTGCCTCCATTAGATTAGTCTTTGGGTTAGTCTATGGAACATTTTCTTGATTAATGATTATTGTGGGAAGGCCCACCATTGTGGGGAAGTTCATCAGTAGTCATGTGTAAAAAGAATAGCCTTTTAGCCTGTAAGAAGGAGTAATGGAGCAAGCCATGGGGAGTGTGGCGGTTTGAATAAGAAAGGCTCCCACGTCATATATTTGAATATTTAGTTAACAGGGAGTGACAGTATTTTCCTGGATTAGAAGTATTTAGAGGTGTGCCTCATTGGAGGAAGTGGGGGTGTCGACAAGGGTGGGGTTTGAGTTTTCAAGAATCCATGATTTCCCAGAGTTTCTCTCTCTCTCTCTGTCTCTGTCTCTATCTCTCTCTCCCTCCCTCTCTTTCTCTGTCTCTCCCTGTCTCTGTCTCTCTCTCCCTCCCTCCCTCTCTCTCTCAGTCTCTCTCTCCCTCCCTCTCTCTCTGTCTCTCTGTCTCTGTCTCTGTCTCTCTCTCTTTCTCTCTCTCTCTGTCTCTCTCTCTCTCTCTGATTACAGAGCAGTAGCTCTCTATTGCTCCCGTGTTATGCTCCCTGCCATGATGATGGACCAGACATCTAAAACTGTAATTTATCCTCCAATTACATGCTTTCATTTATAGTAGTTTCCTTGACCATGGTGTCTCTTCACAGCAACAGAACAATGACTGAGACAGGGAGCAGGCCAACAAGCAGAGCTCATTGTTACCGCTTCAAGCTCCTGCTCTGGTTTCCCTCAGTGATGGTCTGTAACCTGTGAGGCAAATAACCCTTTCCTACCCAAGTTAGTTTTGATCATGGCATTCATCATGACGAGAAGGAAGCAAACTAGAACATCACAGGTCAGTACCTGAGCAATTCTTACCTTTAAATTAAAACAAAGTGTCCATAACTTTCTATTTGTGGTTATGAGGTAAGAGTCTGTGGCTCTACTAGACACACTGTTTCTATAAGAAATTGTCTTACTTAGGGTTCCTATTGTTGTAAGGAAACATGGTGACCAAAAGAGCAAGTTAGGGAGGAAAAGGTTTATTCAGCTTACACTTCTACATTGCTGCTCATCACCAAAGGAAGTCGGGACAGGAACTAAAACAGGACAGGATCCTGGAGGCAATAACTGAGTCAGAGGTTATGGGGGGGGGCACTGCTTATTGTCTTGGTCCTCATGTCTTGCTTAGCTTGCTTTCTTATAGATCCCAGGACCACCAGCCTAGGAATGGTGCCGCTCACAGTGGGCCGGGCTCTTCTCCACCAATCACTAAGAAAATGCCCTACACTTGGATTTATGGATGCATGTTCTCAACTGAGGTGCCCTCTTCTCTATTGACTCTAGCTTGTGTCAAGTTGGCATAAAATCAGTGTGGTGGTTAGAATGTGATTGTCCCATGGGAAGTGTGGCACAAGTAGGAGGTGTGGCAATGTGGGAGTAGGTGTGGCCTTGTTGGAGGAAAAATATCACTGTGGGGGTGATATGCTTCTTCTCTAACACCATGTCTGCCTAGACGCTTCCATAATTCCTGCCTTGATGAAAATAGACTGAACTTCTGAACCTGAAAGCCTGCCCTAATTAAATGTTTTCCCTTGGGGTTGGGGATTTAGCTCAGTGGTAGAGCGCTTGCCTAGGAAGCACAAAGCCCTGGGTTCGTTCCCCAGCTCCGAAAAAAAAGAACCCCCCCAAAAAAAATGTTGTCCCTTATAAGTTGCCTTGGTCATGGTGTCTTTTTGCAGCAATGAAACCGTCAGACAACCAGCCAGTATAAAAACTTCCAAATAGCAGAATTAATCAATGATAGAAAGTATTTTCCAGTCCTGCAGTGAGAAACTTATTCTTGAGAAAAGAAACAGCAATGAATGAGTCCAAGATAAGGTTGTCTCCAAAGTAACTCTTGGAGTATAGATGTGGCTCAGGGAGACCCCATGGAGTGCACAGGGGCTACTCAGGAGGAGAGAGCTACATGCTCAGGGACCACAGAGCATTTTAAGGTCAGGGCAAATGGCATAGAAAAGAGCTCAGCACCTCTTCATTGGAGGAACCTTCAAGAGTTTTCTGAGGATAAGCTTTCATGGGAGTAAAAGATGGGAACTTCCTGGGGCTAGATAGGGTAACAGGGCCCACAGGTGTGTAGGAAGCCATCCAGTTGAAGGAGAGCCAGGCAAGAAAAGCCAGTGCAGGAGCTCGTTGTTGTCATCTAGGGGCATTGAGAAGAGACCTCATAAAATATTACAGGATGCAACAGAGTCTAACGTGCTCAGGGAAGCT
The DNA here is from genome assembly GCF_021556685.1 of Rattus norvegicus. NCBI lineage: Eukaryota > Metazoa > Chordata > Mammalia > Rodentia > Muridae > Rattus > Rattus norvegicus. The sequence continues at coordinate 74,659,303 of NC_141555.1, forward strand.
AAACCCAGGATCCACATAACACCTGACAGAAGCTCACGGCATCCTCATCTTCCCTTTTAAATTACTTTTTACTTATCATACATAATAGTGGGCTTTATGATACTTTCAGTAATCGATAGATATAAACTGAGTTTGGCATTCACTACTCTTGAGTTATCCTCGAGAAAATGTGCTCGGGGAAGCCTCCACCTCACATCCACCTTCTGTAGTGATGACTTGGCTGTTCTTTAAGGAACCAAAGAGACCAATATGAATGTGGCCCAAGTTCAACTCATTATAGACCCTTTCTGTTCTTCCTGGGTCTCCTGCTTCACTTTTTGAGAACTCCATTTGGAATTCCTTCTTCCCCCAGTGTCCTCTACTCCCTAATGAGTTCTTTAGTCTTTCTTCTACATCCCCATCAATTTAATCTTTCTTACCCTCATCCTGGTCTCTTCCCTGCATGTGAAGGTTGGATGTATTTGAAAAGATGACTTTAGGGTCTAGAGAGATAACCAATGGATCAAGAGCTCATCTGCTTGGAAAGAGGACGTGGATTTGTTCTTTGAGCTCATGACAATGGCTCCCAACCACCTTTAATTCCAATTCCAGGGGACCTGACTACTCTTGTCTCTGTGGTCTCCTGTATTCATGACCTGCCCCTTCCCACATAATTAAAAATAATACATCTTCAGATGAGAAACAGGTTCATAAGTTTTCGTTAGTCAAACAATCCTCGATCTTCTCTGATTCTGAGTCTGCTTGGATCAGTATATTGTGTTTCCCCTTGAGTTCCAAGACCACCTCCATGTTACCTGCCCCTCTTTCCCCATCTGTTTCTCCCTCAAACTTCACCTCAGAGAGTCTATCTATTTCTGGCCCCTCTCCACTGCTTCCTAAACATCCATCTTTTTTTTTCCCCATGCCATCCCGGCTCATCTAAGCCTCATCTCCAGTTCTTTTCTCTCCCTAAAGACCAGACAAGCTCAGTCCTGTTTGTTTTAGCCTACATGACATTAGACTTACTGTTCACAGCCTTGACCTTTCCGGCATCTTCTCCATGTTCCATCCACCACAGCCTGTCTCCTCCACCAAAGTGTTCACACACAAGACGTCACTTCGCACATTTTAATTTTTAGAGCAAAAAATTTCCAGTGGAAAAGATACTGGGGTTGTCAAAGACCCTTGGGTATCTGAAACACAGAAAAACAAAAATTTTCCCCCCCAATCCTATAAATTCCCCCTCACTTTGTGAATTTCACCTTAATGGATCTTTTCCATCAGATTATAGACGTAAATGTGGACGTCGCCATCAAACTTGATGAAGTACACGGAAGGCTTAGCTGGAACTTGGTAAATCACTTTGCCGATCTTTCTGGACCCGTTGCCTCTGGTGAACTGCACACATTGACCTGTTAAGATGTCACTATCAATGTCTGACTTCACCTCTGCTGGAGGAGTCTCTGGAATGATACGGAGGTTACCTTCTGTTTAATCATCCAGTAGCTGGTAGATGTATAGGACTGGATCTTTCTCGTAGGTGATGTAAAACCAGTCCTTCATGATCGGCACCTGGGCTAGGACCACCCCCCTCCAGTTGTCCTTAGAGCCATGTTTGCCCTCAAATTTATGCTCCACAGCTCGGCCAACCATGGCACTTGCGAGATGGGCGTCTTTCACTTGAGGAAACACTACTTTGTGATGCAACACCTTAAGCTTTAAAATCCTCTCATCGCTGTGAAGTTCCAGTTCGTAGACACAGTCAATTCCATCATTCTTGACCAGATAGAGAGAGGGATTTGTTGGCAGTTGATTTAGAACGATGTCCTTCCATTGTGTGACGGGCTCATCACCTTCCTTCCATCCGTGAGAAATTCTGCAGCCCACAATGTTCCCCAAGGCCTGGGGAGAAGGCCTCCTCCTCCTCTGCTTCTGTGTGGATGGTGTGCTCATCCTCCTCAGAGACATCCTCTTCTTCTTGGCTGTAGACCTAGTGTGGTAGGCCACGGCACTCCTGGTCCACTGTCTTGTGGCTATCGTTCTGTGTTCAGGCTTCATACTTGCCCATGGCCTGGGTTTGAAGAGCTCGCCTGCTTAAACCAGACACAATGCTGGTGCCTCTGTCATGTGAGTGCCTGCAAGAACAATGGGGGTGGGGTTGGGGAAGGTGATGGACCAAGGCTCTTGTCTATGAGAACTTTGAGCAGGTGAGGAAGGCGATGGTAAACAGGTTTGAGCATCTGAATCTAATTCTGTAGTAATCAGAAGTTCGTAGGAGGGCTGGGCAATGGTGGAGCACAGCTTTAATTCCAGCACTCAAGAGGCAGAGGGAGGCAGACCTCTGTGAGATCAAGGACAGCCTGGTCTACAGAGTTAGTTCCAGGATACCCAAAGCTACCCACAGAAAAACCCTGTCTCAAAAATCAAAATCTAAAGGTCAAAGGGAAATGAACAAATGGTTCTCTCCAGCTCGGAATAACATATTCAGACACATTTCTTCAGCCCGAGGCACTTTGCCTCTGCTGAGGAACCTCTCCTTGAATGTCTAGGTCAGTGTGGGATTAAGTATCCCTGTCCTCACTTTAAGAAAGCAGAACAGAGAAAGGATAGCAAAGGAGGGAGAAGGGTGGCCACACCCCTCTTCTACCCTCTAACTATGAACTATGTGGCAACATCCACAAGTGTCTGCCCAGAGACACAGCACAGCAGTCCACTGGCTTTCTGTACTGTGCATCCTGACCCACCCCCAGGTTTATTCCGCGATGCTGTTGCATCTTCGACCGAAACAAGAGTCTTTTTTGTAGGCAACAACAGCCATTAGAAATAATATCTCCTGGGGTTGGGATATAACTCAGTGGTAGAGCACTTGCCTAGCAAGCACAAGGCCCTGGGTTCAGTCCTCAGCTCCGAAAAACAAACAAACAAACAAACAAACATAGAAATTTATCTCCTAAAATGCACAGGCACAGAGAGGAGCTTTGGCATTTTAGTAGAATTATGAATTTGATATTGTTAGCAAAGTATAATAAACTCTTAGACTGAATAGCCTAGACCATCCGCCGAGCTCTCAAACGTGGAAACATCAGAACATATGGTTACTCGCTGTACGAGGGAAAACTTTTATCTTTCTAGGCTACAAGGGCCCCAGTTATCTTCATAAACGTATTTACCGAAAGAAAATGTCCTAGTCGTCCAGATTCTGTCTTCGGAAACCGGTCAGGCACCACAAGGCTGTTGAAGAGTTGTGGGGTTCAGGAGCTGAACTGGCTTTCGCACTTCGCTGTATAGATAGTCAACCCACCTTCAAGGGAGTCTAGCGCCCCCAAGTGGAAGAGAAGCGCAACCATCTCCCAGTGCTCTGTGACCTCATCCAGGCTCTGCTTACGTCATAGAAGCCCTCTCAGCCAAGTTCCTTCCCTAGTTACGCTTAGAAACGTCCAGCATCTAGGTTTTAGCTTCTCATGTAGCCTCCTGGGGACCCAAAATAATGTCCCCACCCAAATATACTGATGACTCGAGTCACAGTCTGCCCAAGTAGCTCTTTTCATGCATTTTTTTTTTCTGAAAAAGTCTTTTGTTTCTGAGTCACCAACATCCTTGGTGGTTATTTCCCAGCTCCTATCTTTCCTTTGGTTATCTTTAAGTCATTCTCCGTATCAGAAATATTGCTAGACTCTCTCTCCGAGGCAGCCCACTGGATAGCACACCAAAATTAGCTTTCTCAAAACCCACAATTAGAGGAGGGCCATTTTTATTCACACAAATCTGGAATTTGACAGGATTAAATAGCTTGTATTGAAGTCAATGACAATCATGAATAATGGATTCTTTGCAAAGAGCGAGGAAGAATTAGCTCCTGGACCTGCTTCCAAAGTCGGGATAAACTGATGACAAAGCCGATATCTACCTATCATATTTTACATGTCTTTAAAATTTACCAGCACTTCTGGTTACAAGGAATTTATTAGATCAAATGCAGCAAAACAGGATGAAATAGATGAGGTAATTTTGTTTTTGAAATATAGGAAGACAGAATACTGGATGCAGGTAAGTGTGGAATATACCTGCAAATTACAGGGCACTTTAATTTTTTGTGTCACATAGTACTTCAGATCTTCAAAAATATTCTTTTCAGAACACTCCCCTGTCCCCACCACACTCTGTCCCTCCCTTCCCTCTTCCCAGTAATTCCCTTCCACTTTAACATTATAATTTTTTTAAATGTACTTAGAGATTAACAACTTACGGGAGCTTTTTAAAATCTGTCCACTTATCTACGTGCACCGTCTTCTTTTCTCCCTTCTATCGTAGTTTTAAGCACATTTTCCTTCACATTTTTAGTTTTACTCTTTCTGCTCTTATGACTCCTCTGCCATTGTGTGACTTTGGTCCACTATGTGGCTGACCTCAGTGTGGGGTTAACTCAAAGGACATGATTTTTCCCCCTTTTCCCCCCTTCATCTTCCTTCTCTAGGCACCAGCTGAGATTTACAGCCTTGGGGATTTTTTTTAAGCCTGGAAAGCAAACACCCACACAAGCACACACACACACACACACACACACACACACACACACACACACATACACACACACTCAGACACACACACACAAACACACACAAATAGGCACATACACACAGAACACTTATACAAACACAAACACACAAACACACACATACATACACACACAAACACACACACATGCACACACAAACACACACACAAACATACACATATACACACTCAAACACACAAATATAGAGTGAGACAGAGACAGAGACAGAGACAGACACGCTGAGAGACAGAGAGCCATGAGAAAACATGTAATATCATCTTTCTAAGAACAATAAACAGAGACAACTTTCAAAAAAGGGAAGAGCACGTAGGCAACAAGAAGAACATCCTCGTCATAGCCATCAACTTGAGGAGGAAAGAGTTTGTCTCACTCTATCTTCTAGCTTCCTGTCTGTTACTGAGTGACGTTGAGGCAGGAACTCAGGAGGACTCTAGAGGCAGGAAACGAAGGAGAGACAACTCAGAAATGCTGGGTACTGGATTGCTATCCATCACCTACTCAGCTTTCTCTCCTTCTCATACAACCCAGGGCCACCTTCATAGTGGATGACACTCCCCATAGTGGGCTAGACCGTTCCACATCAACCATCAAAAAAAAAAAATTCCTTACAGATGAGGCCAAAGGACAATCTGATGGAGGCAATTCTTCAGCTGAAGCTCCTTCTTCCCAGGTGGAGTCAAAATGATAATAAAAACTAACCAGGACCCTGCACATCCATTCTGATTGCCACACTGTGTGCCATAGACAAGCCATTGGAATAACCTTAGCTGTTGATCACTGGATGAATGGCTTAAAAAATGTGATATACATTTATGTGCTTCTCGTCTATGTGTAAGACCAAAGGGTTTTGTTCTCAGAAAAACAGATGGGAGTGTAAATTACAATTTGTTGAGTGAAACAAATTGTTTCAGACTCAAACAGATGATTGTGAAATTTAGATTTTAATAAGGGATATTAAGTGAAAGGGGGCATTTGGGAAGAGGAAGGGGAGCAGCAGGGTGTGTGTGTGTGTGTGTGTGTGTGTGTGTGTGTGTGTGTGTGTGTGTGTATGTGTGCAGGTGGTAATGGAGGTGAGTTTTGAGGATGAAGATGGCTAATGTACAGTATAAACCTGTACATGGAGTCACCAGCAAGCCTACTGAATTGTACATTTAAAGAACATCGATATAAGAGAACTGAGTCTAAAACAATATTTTGATTAAATTGGGGGTTTATAGTTTAAAGACACCATAGATTTATTAGTATTTTCCTTCCCACAGGTACCTCTTGCTGTTTTGAACTTGATACTGGTGACAGGATAAGGCAATGAGATTTGGTGTCTGTACCTCATCAATCACCCAGAATTCACGTCATTCAGTGAGGCTACCGTAGGGAAGGAGGTAGTTAGAGAACTTAAGGGTACATGACGTGGGAAGAATAAGGGCCACCCCCACTATATATATCCAAATATTCACCCTCATCTCTGGTTTGAATGTGTTCGCCAAAAAGTAATTTTCTGAAGATTAATCCCCAGTGGGAATGTAGTTGTGAAAAATTGATTAGGTGAAGAGGGATGCGACCTACAAATAAAGATCCATTAATGAGTCTATTGTGGAAAAAAGGTTAAATTATGAAAGGGAGTTTGGCTCCCTCTCTTCTCTTCCTAGCCCATTGGATCCCTTCGTGGTGACAACATCCCACAAGAACTCCTTCCTCTGCCGATGGTCTTTTCATCTCCTATTTACAGGCTTCTGAATCAGAATCATACAGAATCTGTATCATTATAGACTAGCCAATTGGTGCCATTATGTTTGTTCATGCAAGCATGAACATGCCTCAGAATTGTGATCAGCCGGGTCATATGGGAAAGCGAAGCTGGCAGAGAGGACTAGGTGGTTAGTGCTGACTGAAGACAAGATGGGTCCAGGGTTAGCTTGTGTGCTCTTCGTGAAAGAAACAGCACAGAGGAAGAGTGTAGATTGGAAAGGTGCAGCTTGGGAGGGACTGAGACATCTACTGTTGGCCTTGTGGGGACAAGGAGGCATTAGGGAAGGGGAAAGATCACCAGGGATAGCTTCAGCCACTGCTTTTGTCTAGCACAATCCTTTTTAGAATCCTCATCTTTGAGGATGTAAAGAAAACTGCCTGGAGTCAGTTGATCCATCAGTAACCATCAAGAGTGTGTCCACTATTCTAGAAGGACCCAGGAAAAAGCCTGATCTTGGAAGATCCTTTGCCTTCCAGAGATGGAGACTCCTCCCCGGCAACACTGGGCAACCCATCTACATCATTAAGGGCCTCCCACTAAGTCCAGATCAGTGTTTCTAACCCTTGGATTGAGCCCCTTTGGGAGCTCAAATGGCCCTTGCATAGGAGTCACATATATCCCGTATATCAGACATTTACATTACAATTTATAACTATAGCAAAATTAAAGTTATGAAGTAGCAATGAAATAATTTTACAGTTGGTGGAGCTGTATGAAAAGGTTACGTTAGGAAGGTTGAGAACCACTCTTCCTGACCCCACTAAAATATGCCTGTAGGTATGAACTGGAAGTATAATCTCTTTAATTCAATCAGGCAAATCCAGAAAAACCAAAACACCACCAAAATGTTATGAAGCATAAACAGCCACTGCACCCACAGTGTCAGGACTGCTGTCATATTAGACAAACGATGTCAAAGTGGAAATCACTTCACACCATGACCATCCCCCTAAATGAAAAGCAGAGGAGAAAAACCAAAAACCAGATCCCTGTTGGTGGTACCAAGAGAAAACCATTGTCAGAATTGTCAGCAAGGATTTTTAAAGCCAGGATTCAAGCGTCATCAATGAGAAACTTCCAAAACAGGCAGAAGGGCCTGGGGAGATGGCTCACTGCTTAGGAACACTTGTTGCTCTTGCAGAGGATCAGGGTTCAGAGCATCTGATGGACTCTTTGTTCATAACACACACACACACACACACACACACACACACACACACACCTTAGAGATAAATTAAAAAAAAATTAAAAAGAAGGAGCCAGGCAAACCCTTATAATCCCAGCACTCAGAAGCAAGTTGATCTCTCTGAGTTCAAGGCCTACCTGGTTTATACAGTGAGTTTCAGGCCAGCCCTACCTACACAATGAAACCCAGTATCGAAATAAAACAGAGAAGAGTGTTCTATTTATTTCTGATAATGTAGGCAACAGAGAAACTGTTTCTACAGAGAAAGAACTTATTGTTGAGAGAATCAGTGGGCTGGAAGGAGACCCCAATTCTTTGTGTCACTAACTCCATCACAGCCTCAGCAGGAAGCAAGAGTGGGTACAGCTAAAAGGAAGCAGGACGAGTATGAGTAAAGCTGTGAACACGGATCAGCCCATCAGCAACAGAAGCAGGCAGAAAACCAGGTAGGATGAGATGGCTTCACCAGCCAATGTCTCTGACTGACAGTCCCTAGTAACACCAGGTTGTTCTTTTCCTTCAAGTACCCTGGACTTTTCAGACACTCAAAAACCACAGAACAAAGTGTGGCAAATGCCTAAGAAACGGTGTTTATACAGGTTTCATGTAGCCCAGGCTGGCCTCAAACACACTATAGACTCGAGGATGATTTTGAACTACTGGTTCTCCTCCTGGTAATGGGACTATGGGCATGGACCACCACACCAGGCTTATGAGGTACTGTAGGTGGAGCCCAGAGCTGTGTGATAGCCAAGTGAGCACTCTGTCCACCTAGCTCCATCTCCAGCCCCTTGGGATGTGTTCTGCTAATACAACAAAACTGAAATAGACGTCTTCAATGAGAGACAATAGGAGTCTCCCAGTCCAGAAATATTAAATCACACATTCACAAGTAATACAGTTGTCAAGAAATAATAAAACTATGTAACAGTAAGAAAAAAAAAAGAAAAGAAACATACTATCAAAATATGTGAGAAATAACTATGAAGGTGTTAAGAGGAAACTTTATTTACAACACTAATTCTTATATTAGAAACAAATAAAAGCAACCTAATTTTTATCTACACTAGAAAATAAGAAAATAATTAATTCAATGAAAAAAATAATTGTTAAAATGAACGCCAAAACACTAAAAATAACAAATTAACAAAAAAAGAAGACAATGAAACACAATTAGTTTTCTTTTTTAAAGCAAAGAATGATATTTCATCGTCTCAGTTAGACCTAGATAGAAAAATATAATGTCCATAGTCTTTGGTGATTTAAAAAAAAAAAGAAAGAAAGAAATTGCCGTGCTTTAGAGTTTATGCAGAACACTGAACCTGGTACCACAAACAAAAATTTAAAAATAAATATTCATCATTTAAACTCTTTTTAATGACAGTGTTTATACTCAACTTGTCTCTCAGTTTAATATCAGACAAGATTTCCAGGGTTACCATATGGAGATATGCAGTGTTGAAATGGAAGCACAGCATTGTATTCCAAACACAGACTCTGGTTGAGAACATCATTATTTTTATCACGAGAAAACTAGCAGAAGATCCCAACACAGTCTCCCCAGGCTTTGACCCATCTTAGAGCCATTTCTTCAGACAGCACTTCCCATGTGTCATATTTTTCTGCAAAATCGAAACAGAGTTGTTTGCTGCACAGTTTGGTTTGCCGTGCTGCTTGGGAGATCCTGCACCATCAGACATGATGAAACTTCTCGCCCACACCGCAAACTACAGCACTGATATCAGTGTACAGGAAATAGGAGAGACAGAAACGAAAAAGGAAAAAAAAAACTGTTGTTGTTTGGAGAAGAGTCATGTAAGTAGGCCAAGCTGACCTTGGACTTCCTATGTAGCCCAGGTTGGCCTTGGACTTACTATGTAGCCCAGGCTGGCCATGGACTTACTCTGTAGCCCAGGCTGGCCTTGATTTATGATGTAGCCCAGGCTGACTTTGGAATTACTATGTAACCCAGGCTGGCCATGGACTTACTCTGTAGCCCAGGCTGGCCTTGATTTACGATGTAGCCCAGGCTGTCTTTGGACTTACAATGTAGCCCAGGCTGGATTTGAACTTGTGATCTTCGCCAGTATTGAGAATATAGGTATGCACTACCACACTCAGCTTTGCATCTGTTATTGTAAGTGACTCAGCTGTGGCCCCTCAATTGCCAGCCTCCCTCAACATCCATTATAGCATCCACAATCACCCACTAGGATAATCCCAACTTTAACTCATCTGTTAATGTCAGACTTTACAGAACAGAGAGTCAGCAGGGTCCTCCTCCTTATTAGAACACACTTTTTTTTTTTTAAGTGTTTTTTTTTTTCCGGAGCTGGGACCGAACCCAGGGCCTTGCGCTTGCTAGGCAAGCGCTCTACCACTGAGCTAAATCCCCAGTTCCCTAAGAACACACTTTTGTGGAGGGATTTGAGTGATTGTTTGAGTGAGACAGTCATACCTTAACCTGGTTCTGATATTATGACCAAGACGGAAAAAAAAAAAAGAATAAGAAAACAAAAGTAAAGGAGATGGGTCCAACACCGGGACTTGAACCTTAACAGGTGAGTAGATGTCTAACAGGTCTCAGGTAAATGATGGGTAGGCTTGGTGTCCCACATAGAATCCCAGTTCAAGGAGGTAGAGATAGGGCCGATCCCCAGGGGAAGACAGCTGTCAAGACTAGTCATATTGGTGAACTCTGGGTTTGACTGAGAAATGCTGCTTCAATGAATAAGGTAGAAGAGAAAATGGATTAGTCCCTGCATTATACACTGCATGTGCATGTATGTACTCACACACACACACACACACACACACACACACACACACACACACAAACATACACAGGAACAAAACAAAAAACCTTGGACTTAAGGCATTGCCTCCACTGTATTAGCACATGTTAGGAGGTGGGGATCTAAATAAGTGTTCCTTTCTACCCCCCACAATGACCAACATACTTGTACAAACTGCTGAGGACTCCCAGATGTTAGTTTAGTCTCCTCGCTCTGTAACATACTCTGGTGTTCTGTTTCAGGAATCCTGAGCTGGAGCTCGGCTGACTTGTGTCTTACTCCCAGACTGCATCCAAGACAACTTTAAGCTGCCATGTCCTGATCCTTGGAATTTCCTGCCAAGGTACCCTGACTTGCATTTCTCCTGAGGCCTTGCCATGAATCCTGAGAAAGTGCAGCTGTCTTACTCTGCCATTTATTAGCTTAGAGTATTGAGAATTTGGCTCGACCTTTAAACCTCACTTCCCTCATGTATAAATGAGCAGACGAACAATTGCAGTTCATCACACCTACATTAGGAGTGAGTTAGAAAAACACATCAAAACGATTAGTGCCAATGTGTTTTATGAATGATAATCAGTATTATTTATATGATTTGTAACATTGGAAAATATTGTACCTGGAACTTAACGGTTTTCGTTATCTTTGCACACGTGATGCGAGGAAAGCATCTAGGATGCAGAAATGCTTCCTTTTTTGCTTTATTTCCAAGAAGCATTTCGTTCTGCTCCAATTATTTTTTAAAACTTACGTTCCACTCCATCTCCCCTTAGGTGGTTAGGTTAGAACAGGGTTTGGTGAGAGGGTTTATAAAACATGTTACAGAATATATCTACAAGATCAACTGTTGAGTTCAAATGGAGGCACCCTCCATGGATAAACCATGCTCTCCCTGAAGCTATTGACTTCTTTTCTTTTTTTATTTTCATTGATTTCTTGTGATGGCTAGTCTTGGAGGAGAGAACCTCCCTCGAGGAGCTTCCTCCATCAGATTGGCCTTGACTATGTCCAGGTGGCATTTCCTTGACTGTTCACTGATGTTGCAGGGCCTGGTCTACTGTGGGCAGCACCGCCCTCTGCAGGTGGGTCTGGACTCTGTAAAGGTAGTTGGATGTGAGCTTAGAAGCAAGCCACTGAGCAGTCTCTGTAGTTTCTGTTTCACAATCCTGTCTTGGTTTTCCTTGATGACTGGCTGGAACAGATAAGATGAAATGAAGTTTTCCCTTCCCAAGGTGGCTTTGGTGAGTGTATTCATCAGAGCAACAGAAAACAAAAATTAAGCAAAAATCACAGTGCCAGATGGGTGATGTCTTCCTGAAAGTTGCTGACCAGCGAGATCACAAAAGCCCTCACAACTTTACAGGTTGTTGCCAATGTTCTTCGTAGCCCTCCAGAACTTGTTGGTAAGACCCTATTGCTGAGGACACTGAATCCTTTCGGTCACAGGACACAGAATGGTCAATCTGAAGTTGAGGTGGAAGCATCCTCTATAATGGATAGCCTTCATGGTTCAAGAAAGTGCTATGTAGGCTTCCAGGGGAGAAACTCATCTAAAACCTTACTCGGGTGTGAACCATTCAAGCTAAAATGTCAGGCAAGATGTGCCCCTAATGTGTTAGTGGCATCGCAGTCATGGGAGTAACCAGTGGCTTTCTAATTGGATACAAGGCATATTCCACATGAGATAATACACACCAGATTCTGTAAACTCGTCAAGAACCTATGGTTAGGGTGATATAGGCCCTTTGAAAGAACATAATGCTAAATACATTGTCGAACTTCCTTCCAAACATCAATATTTGTATCTACAGATCAGCATTGAACTCAGCTCTCATTAGACAAGAAGCCTCTGACTACCATGGGCAGAGAGGTACAGCTGGACAAAGTGCTGGGAATCAGTGGTGTTGGACTGTTCAGGTGGAAATAGGACAGCTAAGTCTTCTCCTCCACAGCTCAGAGAACATCATGAAAGAGTGGGTGGAAGGAATATAAGAACCAGAAGATTGGCAAGGGGACAGCAAATGGATATCTTTTTATTGGTCCTAGTCATTGAACTCTTAAACTGATGGTGGCTATGGTCACAGGCACAAGACTGGGTCCCTCAACACTTCATTACAGATGGGAGAGGCCATAAAGATCCTCCCCTACCTTGGCAATCAAAATTTATTGGAGGAGGGGTTCTATCATGCTGGTTTAGATTTTTCAAACCTACTTTATTAAGAGTTCTTAAACCCTTTAACCTTCCTCTAGCCCACCACCCACCAGAGGTATTCGAAAGGGAAGGACAATAGGGCAAACAAAGAACGATGTGGACCTGCTTAGAAATAGTTCTCTGAGGTGATTTCAGTATTCATCATCAGGATATCAGTTCAGTTGACATTAATCAGCAGAGGTAGGTCGATCTACTTGCAAACACCATTCACGAATCACCAAGGACAGTTCAACCCAGAAGATATTGCTGAGCTCTTCCAATTGGCCTGGGTTCAAGGAGGCAGCAAGAAGTCACCGCAATGTTACCACAAGAAGTTCTCTGGCGCATTTCTCTCTACAAAGCCATGTCAAACAATGGTAAGTGAAAAAGGAAAGGTGAACCAATGCCACAGCATGGTCAATGAATACCAGTGTCATCAAAGTCCTTTGAGCATCAGTGAAGAGTGTCAAGGCAAGCCAGTGCCGTGGTGCTGCCCACTGTTGTCCAGGGTTATACTCGTACCCTTTCTCAACATCACATGCCCTTTTCCCAGTCAGCTACCAGAAACACCATGTGTTTGTTCTCAGCAAAACATCCTCTACTAAGACAGTTTCCAGAACAACATCCATGATACAGTTGAGTCTCCAAAGGAACCAGAAATTTCTGCTTCACTACCTTCTTCATTCCTGTACCCATAGATAAGTTGTTCTGTCGAATACCTCTGTACTCTTGTAATTAATTAAACTTAGGGATTACACACAGAAAGGAGACATGAAATTGGAGGGGTGACTTATACAGAATATCGGTGCCAATTGGAGAGGGAATGGCGTGAGAGAAGGTGTTGACCGAGGGGATGACGGAGGAGGATGAGGGAGGAATCAAGGGGGAACTGAAGGATGGGATGGAAGAATTAGGGAGGGGGATGAGGGAGGGGAATTGGGAAGGGAAATTCAGAAAGGAAAGTACTAACAATCATTATATAAGTATATGAAATTGTTAAACAAAACATCAAAATCATCATTTTAAAAAAATGTTTAATGTTTCTCTTTATAGAGGGTCAATCATTACAAATTAGGGCTTATATTGTTGGATCAATTTTGTCTTTAAGGTTTTTTAGTTCCTTGGAGCAAATTGTCAGATGTGAAGTTTTAGTTCGAGTTAGTGCCGTCCAGGGTTCTGTGTGACTGAAAAATCAAGTCAATAAACACTTTGTATTAATCGTCAAAATCCCAGTGAGTTCTCTACAGTAATTTTCCTTTTATCACACTCCGCCCACAGCCCTTCTCAAAATGCTGCCTGTATTAAGTACCTGCCACGGAATGGGACACAAGTTCAAACCAGTGGAAGTGGGAAAAAGTAACTCAAAGCAAACGAAGTAACACAAGCAAAACTTCTTCCCTCTGCATCTGGGATTCCATTTTATGGTTTTGGAGAGTCTACTACACTGAACAAAATGAAAGAGTAGAGTCGGAGGTGGTGTTTCACTTAGTGAAGAAAGGCAGGCATAGCTGCAAATGGGGGGGGAGTTGGGGGTAGGATGTTAGGGCGGTTGGTCTCTTTTTTTTCTTTTTTATTTATTTATTTTTATTAACTTGAGTATTTCTTATATACATTTCGAGTGTTATTCCCTTTCCCGGCATCCGGACAAACATCACCCCCCTCCCCTTCTTATGGATGTTCCCCTCCCAACCCTCCCCCCATTGCCGCCCTCCCACCACCAGTCTAGTTCACTGGGGGTTCAGTCTTAGCAGGACCCAGGGCTACCCATTAAACTGGTGCTTTTACTAGGATATTCATTGCTACCTATGAGGTCAGAGTCCAGGATCAGTCCATGTATAGTCTTTAGGTAGTGGTTTAGTCCCTGGAAGCTCTGGTTGCTTGGCATTGTTGTACATATGGGGTCTCGAGCCCCTTCAAGCTCTTCCAGTTCTTTCTCTGATTCCTTCAACGGGGGTCCTACTGTCAGTTACGTGGTTTGCTGCCGGCATTCGACTCTGTGTTTGCTGTATTCTGGCTGTGTCTCTCAGGAGCGATCTACATCCGGCTCCTGTTGGTCTGCACTTCTTTGCTTCATCCATCTTGTCTAATTGGGTGGCTGTATATGTATGGGCCACATGTGGGGCAGGCTCTGAATGGGTGTTCCTTCAGTCTCTGTTTTAATCTTTGCCTCTCTCTTCCCTGCCAAGGGTATTCTTGTTCCCCTTTTAGAGAAGGAGTGAAGCATTCACATTTTGATCATCCGTCTTGAGTTTCATTTCTTCTAGGCATCTAGGGTAATTCAAGAATTTGGGCTAATAGCCACTTATCAATGAGTGCATACTATGTATGTCTTTCTGTGATTGGGTTAGCTCACTCAGGATGAATTTTCCAGTTCCAACCATTTGCCTACGAATTTCATAAAGTCGTCGTTTTTCATGGCTGAGTAATATTCCATTGTGTAGATGTACCACATTTTCTGTATGCATTCCTCTGTTGAAGGTCATCTGGGTTCTTTCCAGCTTCTGGCTATTATAAATAAGGCTGTGATGAACATAGTGGAGCAT
Organism: Rattus norvegicus; assembly: GCF_021556685.1. NCBI lineage: Eukaryota > Metazoa > Chordata > Mammalia > Rodentia > Muridae > Rattus > Rattus norvegicus. The sequence continues at coordinate 74,674,320 of NC_141555.1, forward strand.
GTGTCTCTTTTATATGTTGAGGCATCTTTTGGGTATATGCCCAAGAGAGGTATAGCTGGATCCTCAGGCAGTTCAATGTCCAATTTTCTGAGGACCCTCCAGAATGATTTCCAGAATGGTTGAACCAGTATGCAATCCCTCCAACAGAGAAGGAGTGTTCCTCTTTCTCCACATCCTCGCCAGCATCTGTTGTGCACTGAGTTTTTGATCTTAGCCATTCTCACTGGTGTGAGGTGAAATCTCAGGGTTGTTTTGATTTGCATTTCCCTTATGACTAAAGATGTTGAACATTTCTTTAGGTGTTTCTCAGGAATTCGGCATTCCTCAGCTATGAATTCTTTGTTTAGCTCTGAACCACATTTTTTAATAGGGTTATTTGTTTCCCTGAGGTCTAACTTCTTGAGTTCTTTCTATATTTTCGATATAAGGCCTCTGTCTGTTGTAGGATCGGTAAAGATCTTTTCCCAATCTGTTGGTTGCCGTTTTCTCCTAACCACAGTGTCCTTTGCCTTACAGAAGCTTTGCAATTTTATGAGAGCACATTTGTCGATTCTTGATCTTAGAGCATAAGCCATTGGTGTATTGTTTAGGAAATTTCTTCCAGTGCCCATGTGTTCCAGATGCTTCCCTAGTTTTTCTTCTATTAGTTTGAGTGTATCAGTTTGATGTGGAGGTCCTTGATCCACTTGGACTTAAGCTTTATACAGGGTGATAAGCATGGATCGATCTGCATTCTTCTACATGTTCACCTCCAGTTGAACCAGCACCATTTGCTGAAAATGCTATCTTTTTTCCATTTGATGGTTTTGGATCCTTTGTCAAAAATCAAGTGACCATAGGTGTGTGGGTTCATTTCTGGGTCTTCAATTCTATTCCATTGGTCTATCTGTCTGTCTCTGTACCAATACCATGCAGTTTTTATCACTATTGCTCTGTATTACTGCTTGAGTTCAGGGATAGTGATTCCCCCTGAAGTCCTTTTATTGTTGAGGATAGCTTTAGCTTCCTGGGTTTTTTGTTATTCCAGATGAATTTGCAAATTGTTCTGTCTAACTCTTTGAAGAATTGGATTGGTATTTTGATGGGGATTGCATTGAATCTGTAGATTGCTTTTGGTAAAATGGCCATTTTTACTAAATTAATCCTGCCAATCCATGAGCATGAGAGATCTTTCCATCTTCTGAGGTCTTCTTCAATTTCTTTCCTCAGTGTCTTGAAGTTCTTATTGTACAGATCTTTTACTTGCTTGGTTAAAGTCACACCAAGGTACTTTATATTATTTGGGTCTATTATGAAGGGTGTCGTTTCCCTAATTTCTTTCTCGGCTTGTTTCTCTTTTGTATAGAGGAAGGCAACTGATTTATTTGAGTTAATTTTATACCCAGCCACTTGCTGAAGATGTTTATCAGCTTAAGTAGTTCTCTGGTGGAACTTTTGGGGTCACTTAAATATACTATCATATCATCTGCAAATAGTGATATTTTGACTTCTTCTTTTCCGATCTGTATCCCCTTGACCTCCTTTTGTTGTCTGATTGCTCTGGCTAGAACTATATTGAATAAGTAGGGAGAGAGTGGGCATCCTTGTCTAGTCCCTGATTTTATTGGGATTGCTTCAAGTTTCTCTCCATTTAGTTTAATGTTAGCAACTGGTTTGCTGTATATGGCTTTTACTATGTTCAGGTATGGGCCTTGAATTCCTAATCTTTCCAGAACTTTATCATGAAGGGGTGTTGAATTTAGTCAAATGCTTTCTCAGCGTCTAATGAAATGATCATGTGGTTTTTTCTTTCAGTTTGTTTATATAATGGATCACGTTGATAGTTTTCCGTATATTAAACCATCCCTGCATGCCTGGGATGAAGCCTATTTGGTCATAGTAGATGATTGTTATGATGTGCTCTTGGATTCGGTTTGCCAGAATTTTATTGAGTATTTTTGCTTCGATATTCATAAGGGAAATTGGTCTGAAGTACTCTTTCTTTGTTTTGTTTTTTTTGTGGTTTAGGTGTAAGAGTAATTGTGGCTTCATAGAAGGTATTCGGTAGTGATCCCTCTGTTTCAATTTTGTGGAATAATTTTGATAATATTGGTATGAGGTCTTATATGAAGGTTTGATAGAATTCTGCACTAAACCCTTCTGGATCTGGGCTCTTTTTGGTTAGGAGACCTTTAATGACCGCTTCTATTTCTTTATGAATTATGGGGTTGTTTAACTGGTTTATCTGTTCCTGATTTAACTTCGGTACCTGGTATCTGTCTAGGAAATTGTCCATTTCCTGAAGATTTTCAAGTTTTGTTAAATATAGGTTTTTATAGTAAGATTTGATGATTTTTTGAATTTCCTCTGAATCTGTTTTTATGTCTCCCTTTTCATTTCTGATTTTGTTAATTTGGACGCACTCTCTGTGTCCTCTCGTTAGTCTGGCTAAGGGTTTATCTATCTTGTTGATTTTCTCAAAGAACCAAATTTTGGTTCTGTTGATTCTGTCTATGTTCCTTTTTGTTTCTACTTGGTTTTTTTCCGCTCTGAGTTTGATTATTTCCTGCCTTCTACTCCTCCTGGGTGTATTTGCTTCTTTATGTTCTAGAGCTTTTAGGTGTGCTGTCAAGCTGCTGACATATGCTCTTTCCTGTTTCTTTCTGCAGGCACTCAGCGCTATGAGTTTTCCTCTTAGCACAGCTTTCATTGTGTCCCATAAGTTTGGATATGTTGTACCTTCATTTTCATTAAATTCTAAAAAGTTTTTAATTTCTTTCTTATTTCTATCTTGACCAGGTTATCATTGAGTAGAGCATTGTTCAATTTCCACGTATATGGGGGCATTCTTCCCTTATTTTTATTGAAGACCAGTTTTAGGCCGTGGTGGTCGGATAGAACGCATGGGATTATTTATATCTTTCTGTACCTGTTGAGGCCCATTTTTTGACCAATTATATGGTCAATTTTTGAGAAAGTAACATGAGGAGCTGAGAAGAAGGTATATCCTTTTGCTTTAGGATAGAATGTTCTTTAAATATCCGTTAAGTCCATTTGGCTCATGACTTCTCTTAGTCTGTCTACATCTCTGTTTAATTTCTGTTTCCGTGATCTGTCCATTGATGAGAGTGGGGTGTTGAAATCTCCCACTATTATTGTGTGAGGTGCAATGTGTGTTTTGAGCTTTAGTAAGGTTTTTTTTTTTTTTTACATATCTAGGTGCCCTTGTATTTGGGGCATAGATATTTAGGATTGAGAGTTCATCTTGTTGGATTTTTCCTTTGATGAATATGAAGTGTCCTTCCTTATCTTTTTTGATGACTTTTAGTTGAAAATTGATTTTATTTGATATTAGAATGGCTACTCCAGCTTGCTTCTTCTGACCATTTACTTGGAAATTGTTTTCCAGCCTTTCACTCTGAGGTAATGTCTGTCTTTGTCTCTGAGGTGTGTTTCCTGTAGGCAGCAGAATGCAGGGTCCTCATTGCGTATCCAGTTTGTTATCTATGTCTTTTTATTGGGGAGTTGAGGCCATTGATGTTGAGAGATATTAAGGAATAGTGATTATTGCTTCCCATTATATTCATATTTGGATGTGAGGTTATGTTTCTGTGCTTTCATTCTCTTTGTTTTGTTGCCAAGATGATTAGTTTCTTCCTTCTTCTAGGGTATAGCTTGCCTCCTTATGTTGGGCTTTACCATTTATTATCCTTTGTAGTGCTGGATTTGTGGAAAGATATTGTGTAAATTTGGTTTTTCATGGAATATCTTGGTTTCTCCATCTATGTTAAATGAGAGTATTGCAGGATACAGTAACCTGGGCAGGCATTTGTGTTCTCTTAGGGTCTGTATGACATGAGTCCAGGATCTTCTGGCCTTCATAGTTTCTGGCGAGAAGTCTGGTGTGATTCTGATAGGTCTGCCTTTATATTTACTTGACCTTTTTCCCTTACTGCTTTTAATATTCTTTCTTTATTTTGTGCGTTTGGTGTTTTGACTGTTATGTGACGGGAGGTGTTTCTTTTCTGGTCCAATCTATTTGGAGTTCTGTAGGCTTCTGGTATGCCTATGGGTATCTCTTTTTTTAGGTTAGGGAAGTTTTCTTCTATGATTTTGTTGAAGATATTTACTGGTCCTTTGAGCTGGGAGTCTTCACTCTCTTCTATACGTATTATCCTTAGGTTTGATCTTCTCATTAGGTCCTGGATTTCCTGTATGTTTTGGACCAGTAGCTTTTTCTGCTTTACATTTTCTTTGCCAGTTGAGTCAATGATTTCTATGGAATCTTCTGCTCCTGACATTCTCTCTTCCATCTCTTGTATTCTGTTGGTGAAGATTGTATCTACAGCTCCTTGTCTCTTCTTTTGGTTTTCTATATCCAGGGTTGTTTCCATGTGTTCTTTCTTGATTTCTTCTATTTCCATTTTTAATTCCTTCAACTGTTTGATTGTCTTTTCCTTGAATTCTTTCAGGGATTTTTGCGATTGCTCTCTGTAGGCTTCGACTTGTTTATTAATGTTTTCCTGTGTTTCCCTAAGGGAGTTCTTGACGTCTTTCTTGAAGTCCTCCAGCATCATGATCAAATATGATTTTGAAACTAGATATTGCTTTTCTGGTGTGTTTGGACATTCCATGTTTGTTTTGGTGGGAGAATTGGGCTCCGATGATGCCATGTAGTCTTGGTTTCTGTTGCTTGGTTTCCCGCGCTTGCCTCTCGCCATCAGATTATCCCTAGTGTTACTTTGTTCTGCTATTTCTGACAGTGGCTAGACTGTCCCTATAAGCCTGTGTGTCAGGAGTGCTGTAGACCTGTTTTACTGTTTTCTTTCAGCCAGTTATGGGGACAGAGTGTTCTGCTTTCGTGTGTGTAGTTTTTCCTCTGTACAGGTCTTCAGCTGTTCCTGTGGGCCTGTGTCTTGAGTTCACCAGGCAGGTCACTTGCAGCATACAAGTTGGTCTTACCTGTGGTCCTGAGACTCAAGTTCGCTCAAGGGGTGATGCCCACAGGCTCTTTGGGGCAGCAGCAAACAGGAAGACCTGTGCCGCCCCTTCTGGGAGCTTCAGTGCACCAGGGTTCCAGATGGCGTTTGGTGATTTTATCTGGCTTCCGAGATGTATGTATAGAGAGCAGTCTCTTCTGGTTTCCCACGCTTGTCTGCCTCTCTGATAGTATAGCTCTCCCTCCCATGGGATTTGGGAGCAGAGAACTGTTTATCCGGTCTGTTTCCTTCAGGTTCCGGCAGTGTCTCAGGCAGGGGTCCTTCCGCTCCTGGGCCCTCCCCCACGGGATCCCAGAGGCTTTATACAGTTTCCTCCTGGGCCAGGGATGTGGGCAGGGTAGGGCAGTGTTGGTGGTCTCTTCTGCTCTGCAGCCTCAGGAGTGCCCACCTGACCAGGCGGTGAGGTCTCTTTCCCACAGGGTCTGGGAGCAGAGAGCTCCTGCGGGCCGGGATCTGCGGGTGTGGGACTTCCGGTAAACACAGGACGTGCCTGGTCCTAGAGGAATTCTGCCTCTGTGTGTCCCTATTTCACCAGGCAGCTTTCTTGCAGCAGACAAGTTGGTCTTTCCTGTGGTCCCAAGGCTCAAGTTTGCTCTCGGTGTGCTGCCCATGGGCTCTCTGCAGCGGCAGCAACCAGTAAGACCTGTGCCGCCCCTTCCGGGAGCTTCAGTGCACCAGGGTTCCAGATGGCGTTTGGTGTTTTCCTCTGGCGTCCGAGATGTATGTACGGAGAGCAGTCTCTTCTGGTTTCCCAGGCTTGTCTGCCTTTCTGTAAGTTTAGCTCTCCCTCCCACGGGATTTGGGTGCAGAGAACTGTTTATCCGGTCTGTTTCCTTCAGGTTCCGGCGGTGTCTCTCGTCTCTTGATGATGTATGTAAACACCAAAGCTGAGAATGAATAGAACCTCCAAGTGAAAACAGCGATGCCAAAATTTATGAACACAAGAGCGTTTGTATCACACTGACCGAACATTCACAAAAATAAATCACAACACACGTCTAGTATGCGTGTTTACACACATCACGTGGTGCTCTGTTTGGGGTGCTGTATAAAAAATGATTGTGTGTGACTCGACAGGTGGCTTGGTAATTGAGAACCGTTACTGCTCTTGCAGAGGACCTGAGTTCAGACCCTGGCACCAACATGGTGGCTCACAAACATTGATTACTCTTGTTCAGTTCTGTGCCCTGCTCCTGTCTCCTGTCTTGATGAATACACATGTGGTCGTGAGGGAAACCGTCTTGAGCCCTGTGGCCTCCCATGTCTTATTGACAGCTATACCTGCTTTTCTTCCCTAAGTTTCTTGTGGCTTCTGTATATGTATCTTTTATACAGATACATAGAAGCAAGGGAAACACCCATATATGGAATTTAAAACAAGGAAACAAAGGAAGGAAGAAAGAAAGAAAGAAAGAAACAAAGAAAGAAACAAAGAAGCAAAGAAACAAAGAAACAAAGAGAGAAAAAAAGACCCTCCAGGTCTGCAATGTGACAGTCACACTCCAGTTTCTCTACTTTCCCCATCATGATGGATGGTACCAGCTCAAACAATGGGTCAAAATAAACACTTCCTGTCTCTTTTTTTATTGGAATTTTATGTATTTAAATTGCAAATGTTATCTCTTTCCTGGATCCCCTCTCTCCCATTCTCTCTCCCCCTGCTTCAGTGATGATGCTTTTCTTCCCACCCACTGCCATCTCAACACCCTGGCATTCTCCCACACTGGGGAACTGACCCTTCACAGGACCAAGGGCTTCTCCTCCTATTGATGCAGACAATGCCATCCTCTGCTATATATGTGGCTGGAGCTGTGGGACCCTCCATGTGTCCTGTCATTATCCCTCCAATCATGGGTTTTGGGCTGTCTTGCAGGTGCTGGTAATTTTCACAGCAGGCACTTCTTCCCACAAAACTATCTACCCAGGTTGCATTTTATCCCATGTTTCTGGCATGCTGGAGATCCTGCATTTTGTTTAGTTGGCCCATAGCTAAACGCTCTTTCTTGGACTATAAGTCAATGATCTGCCTTCCTAATGCTGCCCCCTTTAAGACAGTTCCTATGTTGTTATGACCCTTGATGACACAATTATTCTTGTTGCTTCTTCATAGTTGTAATTTTCCTACTGTTATGAATCGTAGTCGGGAATCATTTTGGAGACTGAAGTTTGTCAAAGGGATCGTGACCCACACACAGGTTGTGAACCGCAGCTATAAACGGTTGCTGGCAAGATATATTAGAAGGACAACATGGGGAAGACAACCACCCTGGGTCCTAAAGCCATCGTTTTATGGACTTAGCTCACCTCTTCACCTCCTTCAATATGGAGTCATGGGAGGACCGTTTGTCACTTTGAATAAAACAAACCTTAACAGAGACACACGATGGATCGTTGTTGCTACCATGTTGTAATTTCCTTCCCCCAAACACCACATTTTAAACATCATCGATAGCCAAGAAAATAGGCATACAGATCTGTCTGTGTGAGGCACTGCCCACAATTCATTGCGTTCACCTGGGCCTCAACTTTAGAAGACTGCAAGCATTAGACATTTGAGACATCCACTTCCTGCTCATGTTTTGTTGAAGAATAAAAAATCAAGCTAAATAGAACAATAGAGATGGAGTGTACAGGACAGGTTGGGTGGTTAGAGCTCTTAAGGAAAGCTCGAACAAAGTGAGGTACGTCAACACACCTCAGCTGACTCAGAAGCAAACAGGTGAGGACCATAGGAAGCCTTGGGCATGAAAAACAGGAATGAAGGTGTCTTTCCAAGGAAGCGAGACAGAGCAGAGCATCCTTCCTTGGGCTAGTTGAAGTGAGAAAGCTAGTGGTTCTCCACCTAAGTCATTGCAAACTGAGACGACTCGTGAAGTTCTGGACCCATCTCTCTCTAGGGCCTGAGGTTGAAATGCAGCCGTCCCCCACCCCCCAACCCCCATAGAAACAAGCACTTGTTCCAAGGAGAGGTGCTTGGAGACTCCATTTTTGAAGCCATCTTCTCTGAAGGTTAGGTCTCCAATTCCTTAGCAAGAAAGGCATTACGTCTTCAACCTTGTCGTCTTTCCAAATCTGCCATCTCTGTGAAGACCCATCTCGAAGGTCTTGGGCAGGGCATCTGGCTTCCTGAACTGATGTCCAACAGGTTTCCTAAAGTCTCAGCTTAGCAGTTTTCGACGGATTACCTGTGCCTTATCCAGATTGGAAACAGGGAATGAATTCTGGCTTATCTGATTTCCCGGAGGTAGTAGGTGCTTATAGAGAGCAGGTGAAGGAATTATAGACATGAAAGTGCTAATCCATTCTTCGGGTGCGTACTTCTCTAATTTTTTATACATTTTTTAATCATTTAATAAAGCAAGTCAATATCTGAGACAGGGTGAGTGTTTGGCTTATGCACCAGCCTCTCTTTCATCCTAACTCCTGGCTGCTCAGGCTGTGATATCCATTGGAAGTAGAGTCTTTGCAGATGTAAGTGGTTATAATGAAGGCCACCCTGGAGTGTGCTGGGCCCCTAATCCAATATGATCATCGGGGGGCTGGGGATTTAGCTCAGTGGTAGAGCGCTTACCTAGGAAGCGCAAGGCCCTGGGTTCGGTCCCCAGCTCCGAAAAAAAGAACCAAAAAAAAAAAAAAAAAAAGAATCCAATATGATCATCGACCCTATCAGAATAGAAACGTTAGTGGGCTGAATGGCAGGCAGGATGGATGGGACCCGATGTCAGGCTGTGGTTGACTGTGAGCTGGTTTTATTTCCCAACCAGAAGTTTGGGCTTTAGCCTGAGGTTCTAGTAAGCACTGGAGAATTTTTATCAGGGATTTCCCTTCAGGGATCCCTCAGGATCATCCCCTGGGGATGTACAGAGGAGGACCTAGAGGAGGCTGCAAGGGCTGTCAGCTCAGGCAATACGGAAAGCTGTTGGCTTCGCAGGAGGCACATGCTGCAGAGTACAGGCCAGCAGAGACAGTGACTGAGCAGTTAGTGCAATGTCCCTCTTTGCATCAGAGTACACACCCCCCCACCACGCTATCCTTCTGCCATGCCGCTATTACATGTTCAACAGACCATCAAAACCAAGTCTGAGTGACGGGACACCATTGCACTAAGGAATGATCACTGCATAGTACAAGACTCAATGGATGGTAAGATGTTTCACAAATGATGGGAAACTGAAATAATCTCAGTTAAGATGGTTTGCATTCCTCTCAGAGGACCCGTGTTCATTTCCCAGCAACTTTATCAGATGGTTCCAAACTCTAGGGAGTCTGATGCCCTCTTCTGACCTCCGTGGGTCAGTGCACATGGGTGTACATACATACATACATACATACTTACATACATACATACATACATACATACATACGTACTACATATATACACATATATTACACACATACATACTATACACATACTACATACATATGACATATATATTATGCCAGTAGGTTACTCAGTGATCTGCTATCATTGGTCAGTGGATGCCCTCAGGAACCCTCAAAGGAAGTGGAACTGTCCATTTCTTATTCTCTGTCAGTTCATTTCAGGGGTCTAGGGCCCTCTTACGGACTGAAGCCTTTATATGATCTTTGAGTTTCTGAAGCATTTCTGTAACAGGAGCATCAGTTTTTTTGAATCTCTGGTCTTCATAGGGTTTTGAGCATCTGAACTTGTGTCGAGTCCGTCTAAGTAGTCCCGGAAGTGGAAAGTCGCTCGGGTCTCTGCTGTTCAAGTGCTTCCCCCATTGGGGTAGGAAGTTATAATCCGGTTGGGGTACACTGAAGGCGGTCTCAGGTGGCAGAGGCTGGGAACCCTTCTAGTTCTTCCCCCATTGGAGTCCAGTGTTATAATCCGCATGGGGGACACTGAATGGGCTTCCAGTTTGTGGCGGCTGGGGATCAATCCACTGATTCCCCTGCTGCACTCCGGGGTTATAATCATCTCGGGGGACTCTGAAGGGGATCCCAGGCCATGGAGGCTGGGAAATCGGTGGTGCATTGTCAGAGGGTAAAGTCTGGGATGAGGCTCTCTGTCCTCTCTAAACACTACACCGTGAAGGGGCAGTGAAAGTACTCGGCAAAGGTGAGTCATGGTGAGCATCTGTCGAGCTGTATCCTTTGAGTATTTCTCTCTCTCCCGAGAACTGTGGACAAGTCCGGAAGGCAAAGCAGGGAAATCTCGAGTGACCATTGATCTCAGGAAACAACCAATGCTCGAGAGGGGCTGTCCTCGAGTTTGCACGAGGCAGTAGCGAGGTCTGCACGGTGCAGTCGCCAGGTCTGCACGGGGCAGTTGCGAGGTCTGCACGGGGCAGTCTCGAGGTCTGAATGGGGCAGTCTCCAGGTCTGCACGGGACAGTCTGGAGGTCTGCACAGGTCTGTTGCGAGGTCTGAATGAGACAGTCACGAGGTCTGCACAGGGCAGTCTCGAGGTCTGCACGGGGCAGTCGCGAGGTCTGAATGGGGCAGTTGCGAGGTCTGAATGGGGCAGTTGCCAGGTCTGCACAGGGCAGTTGCGAGGTCTGCATGGGGCAATCTCGAGGTCTGCAAGGGGCAGTTGCGAGGTCTGAATGTTGCAGTCGCGAGGTCTGAATGGGACAGTCACGAGGTATGCACAGGACAGTCTCAAGGTCTGCACGGGGTTATTGCGAGGTCTGCACGGGGCAGTCGCGAGGTCTGCACGTTGCAGTCGCCAGGTCTGAATGGGGCAGTCGCGAGGTCTGCACCGGGCCCAGCCAGGAGATGCCTCACTTGTCATTTCTGTTTGTAGTAGCGGGCCGATCATCCAAGCTTTCTTTCTGAATGAGGAGGAACCATGTCGACTCACTTCCTTTGAGTCCGTAGTGCTACCTGTTTTGTGAACACTGTCAAGGGTCGTGACAAGTGACTCCTGAAGGAGCAACATGAATGGAAAGGGCAAAGGGTGCTTCGGAGTCTGTTCTGTCAAGTGCCTCTTACACCTGCATTGGTGTAGGGATGTGTCTTGGAACCTCATAACCGAGTGGGAAAGGCTGATCCAGACCCTTGCTCCTCAGAGACTGCAGGGACTAGAAAATCACTGGTGGACTGTGTTAGGGAATATACATGTGATAGGATTTGAATAGAGCATAGATTGCGTGGGATTGATATTAGAATTCCATGTGAGTTCCAGGTTTTACTGTGATGCTTCTGCCTTGATGTATCACTCACTATTTTTTTTGTCATAAAGCTTTTAATATTCATTCTGTGATGATATTTTTGAAATATTGAATATGATAAACAATGGAAAGTATGTTCTCTAGTCTCATATATTGAAATTCTTAATGTCTCTTGACATTGTATGCAGTTGCCTGGCCAGAAGTCCTGGGATGCTTTCAATACTGGTAAGTTGATTGAACACAAACTGTTTGCGTTAGAAGCTTTGCTTGTAATTAATTTTTTTCATGACCCCCAATTAGATTGTACAAATGCCTCCTGCCGTTTACAGACATATCTACAATCACCTTTGCTTGGAGAAAGGAGTTAAGTGTTATGCCTTCTTTGAATGAAGAGGAAGATCTAAGTCTACACTCCTCAGAGAAACAAGAAATCAGGTACTGTAGGAAGAAATATGCATCTAGGCAACAATAAATGTTCCAACCTAACCTGTGGAATAAAGAAATGTATAGAAATTACCACTCCTTTATTATTAGTATCATTAACCATTGTATTTGTTTATATTTCAAATATTACCCCCTTTCCATAAACCCAACCTTCACATATTCCTCCTCTTTGTCTCTAAGAGGGTGACTCCGTAAGTCCCGTTCATTCTTTCCTCACCCCTCTAGAGTCACTCATCTCTCAAGCATCCAAAGTACTTCCCCTTCAACTGGTGTGAGATGGGGCCGTCCTCTGCTACATATGTAGGGTACCAGACCATGCATAATCTATGGTTGGTGGGTAGCTCCATGGGAGCCCTGAGGGGTCTGGTTAATTGATATTGTTGTTCTACCTCTAATTACAATCCCCTTCAGCTCCCTCAGCCCTTCCCCTACATCTTCCATTGGGATCTCTAGGCTCATTTCAATGGTTGGCTGTGAATATCTGCATCTGTATCAGACAGGTGCTGGCAGAGCCTCTCAGAGGACAGCCACACCAGACTCCTGTTTGCAAGCACAACTCAGCATCAGCAACAGTGTCCATATGGTGTCTGCAGATCTCTGGATGGCCTTTCTTACAACCTCTGCTCCATATTTACCCCTGCATTTCAATAGACATGGATAACTCTGATTTAATAAAAGATGGGTGAGTGGTCCCATCCTTACACTGTGGTCATGTCTATCTACTGCAGGTGGTACCTTCAGGTTCAATTTCACTGTTGTTGTGTATGTTGGCCAATGTCATCAGTGTTGGGTCCAGAGAACCTGTCGCCTCCTTAGTATCTGGGATATTGTAGAGGTTACACCATCCTCCACTGTTCCTTCTTTCTATACTCCTTCTCCTGGTCCTCTGTGCTTCTCTCCTGTGTCTTCCCACATCTGATCCTGCTCTCCTGTTTTTCTATTTCACTCCCCTCTCCCACACAGGGTCCTTCCTCCATGTGCCTCCCATGATAATGCTCTTCCCCCTTCTAATTGGGATTGAAGCAGTCCCTCTTTTCGTTTCTTGTCAAGCTGCAGAGTGTATATGAGTTTATTGTGGATATTCTGAGCTCTTGGGCTAATTTCCACTTATCAGTGAGTGCATGCTATTTGCATTTATTTGTGTTTGTGTTACTTCACTCAGGATGATATTTTCTAGTTTCATCCATTTGCCTATGAATTTCATGAAGTCATTCTTTTTAATAACTAAGTCCCACACCATTGTGTAAATAGACCCCATTTTATGAATCTGTGTCTCTTTTGAGGGACATCAGGGTTCTTTCAAGCTTCTCTCTTTTACAAATAAGGCTGCTATGAACAGAGTGGAGCACGTGTCCTTGCTATATGTTGGAGCAACTTTTGGGTATATGTCATCGAATGGTACAGCTGGGTCCTCAGATAGTAAATACTATGTTCAATTCTCTGAGGAACCTCCACTCTGGTTTCCAAAGTGGTTTTAAAAACTTGAAATTTCAACAAAACAGAGTGTTCCTTTCTCTCCACACACTTGCCAGAGTCTGTTGTCACCCGACTTTTTATCTTAGCCATTCTGACTGGTATGAGTTAGGATCTCAGGATTGTTTTGATTGGCTTTTCCCCAACGACTAAGGATGTTGAAGATTTTTTAGGTGCTTCTCACCCATTCAATAGTCATCAGTTGAATATTTTTTTGTTTAGAACTGTAGCCCACTATTAAATAGTATTATTTGATTCTTTGGAGGTTAGCTTATGGTGTTTTTTGTATATATTGGATATTAGCGCTCCATCGGATATAGGATTGGTAAAGATCTTTTCCCAATGTCTTAGTTGCTGTATGGAGGTAATGACAGTGTCCTTTGCCTTACAGAGACTTTTAAATTTTGTGAAGTTTCATTTTTCAATTTTTGATCTTAGAACAAAAGCCTTTGGTGTTCTATTCAGGAAATTTTCCCGAGTATCAATGTGTTCAAGGCTTTTCCGTGCTTTTTCATTAGTTAGTTTCAGTGTATCTGGTTTTATTTGGAGGTCTTATTTATTTTTTTATTTACTTGAGTATTTCTTATTTACATTTCGAGTGTTATTCCCTTTCCCGGTTTCCGAGCAAACATCCCCTCCCCCTCCACTTCTTTATTGTGTTCCCCTCCTCATCCTCCCCTCATTGCCGCCCTCCCCACAACAATCACGTTCACTGGGGGTTCAGTCATAGCAGGACCAAGAGCTTCCCCTTCCCCTGGTGCTCTTTATGTGGAGGACTTTAATCCACTTTCACTTGAAATTTGTACAAGGATATAGGAATGGATTGATTTGCATTCTTCGACATTCTGCCCTTCAGGTGAAACAGCACAATTTTTTAAAAAATGCTATCTTTTTAACCACTGGATGGTTTTAGATTCTTTATCAATTTTCAAGTGGCCATAGCTGTGTGGGTTCATTTCTGCGTCTTCAATTCTATTCCATTGATCTACCTGCCTGTCTCAATACCAATACAATACAGATTTTCATCACCATTGCTCTGTAATACAACTTGAGCTCAGGGATGGTGATTTCCCCAAAATGCTTTTACTTTTGAGAATTGTTTTCTCTATCCTGGGATTTGTTTTATTCCAAATAAATTTGCAAACAGCCATTTCTATATTTGTGAATAATTGAATTGGAACATTGATGGGGATTGCATTGAATCTGTAGGTTGCTTTTGGCAAAATGGCCATTTTTACAATATTAATCCTGCCAATGCACGAACATGGCAGATCTTTCTAATTCCTGAGATCTTCAATTTATTTCTTCAGAGGCATGTGTTCTTGTCATATATATCTTTCACTTGATTGGCTAGAGTCACTCTGAGGTATTTTACATGCTTTCTGACTATTGTCAAGGGTGTCAATTCCGTAATTTCTTTTTTTTTTTTTTTTGATCTATTGGTTTTTTTTTATTATTTTCTTTTTCTTTTTTTTTTATTAACTTGAGTATTTCTTGTATACATTTCAAGTGTTATTCCCTTTCCCGATTTCCGGGCAAACATCCCCCTCCCCCCTCCCATTTCTTATGGGTGTTCCCCTCCCAACCCTCCCCCCATTGCCGCCCTTCCCCCATAGTCTAGTTCACTGGGGGTTCAGTCTTAGCAGGACCCAGGGCTTCCCATTCCACTGGTGCTCTTACTAGGATATTCATTGCTACCTATGGGGTCAGAGTCCAGGGTCAGTCCATGTATAGTCTTTAGGTAGTGGCTTAGTCCCTGGAAGCTCCGGTTGCTTAACATTGTTGTACTTTTGGGGTCTTGGGCCCCTTCAAGCTCTTCCAGTTCTTTCTCTGATTCCTTCAACGGGGGACCTATTCTCAGTTCAGTGGTTTGCTGCTGGCATTCGCCTCTGTATTTGCTGTATTCTGGCTGTGTCTCTCAGGATCGATCTACATCCGGCTCCTGTCGGTCTGCACTTCTTTGCTTCATCCATCTTGTCTAATTGGGTGGCTGTATATGTATGGGCCACATGTGGGGCAGGCTCTGAATGGGTGTTCCTTCAATCTCTGTTTTAATCTTTACCTCTACCTTCCCTGCCAAGGGTATTCTTTTTCCTCATTTAAAGAAGGAGTGAAGCATTCACATTTTGATCATCCGTCTTGAGTTTCGTTTGTTCTAGGCATCTAGGGTAATTCAAGCATTTGGGCTAATAGCCACTTATCAATGAGTGCATACCATGTATGTCTTTCTGTGATTGGGTTAGCTCACTCAGGATGATATTTTCCAGTTCCAACCATTTGCCTACGAATTTCATAAACTCGTTGTTTTTGATAGCTGAGTAATATTCCATTGTGTAGATGTACCACATTTTCTGTATCCTTTCCTCTGTTGAAGGGCATCTGGGTTCTTTCCAGTTTCTGGCTATTATAAATAAGGCTGCGATGAACATAGTGGAGCACGTGTCTCTTTTATATGTTGAGGCATCTTTTGGGTGTATGCCCAAGAGAGGTATAGCTGGATCCTCAGGCAGTTCAATGTCCAATTTTCTGAGGAACCTCCAGACTGATATCCAGAATGGTTGTACCAGTCTGCAATCCCACCAACAATGGAGGAGTGTTCCTCTTTCTCCACATCCTCGCCAGAATCTACTGTCACCTGAGTTTTTGATCTTAGCCACTCTCACTGGTGTGAGGTGAAATCTCAGGGTTGTTTTGATTTGCATTTCCCTTATGACTAAAGATGTTGAACATTTCTTTAGGTTTTTCTCAGCCATTCAGCATTCCTCAGCTGTGAATTCTTTGTTTAGCTCTGAACCCCATTTTTTAATAGGGTTATTTGTTTCCCTGCGGTCTAACTTATTGAGTTCTTTCTATATTTTGGATATAAGGCCTCTATTTGTTGTAGGATTGGTAAAGATCTTTTCCCAATCTGTTGGTTGCCGTTTTGTCCTAACCACAGTGTCCTTTGCCTTACAGAAGCTTTGCAGTATTATGAGATCCCATTTGTCGATTCTTGATCTTAGAGCATAAGCCATTGTTGTTTTGTTCAAGAAATTTTTTCCAGTGCCCATGTGTTCCAGATGCTTCCCTAGATTTTCTTCTATTAGTTTGAGTGTGTCTGGTTTGATGTGGAGATCCTTGATCCACTTGGACTTAAGCTTTGTACAGGGTGATAAGCATGGATCGATCTGCATTCTTCTACATGTTGACCTCCAGTTGAACCAGCACCATTTGCTGAAAATGCTATCTTTTTTCCATTGGATGGTTTTGGCTCCTTTGTCAAAAATCAAGTGACCATAGGTGTGTGGGTTCATTTCTGGGTCTTCAATTCTATTCCATTGGTCTATCTGTCTGTCTCTGTACCAATATCATGCAGTTTTTATCACTATTGCTCTGTAATACTGCTTGAGTTCAGGGATAGTGATTCCCCCTGAAGTCCTTTTATTGTTGAGGATAGCTTTAGCTATCCTGGGTTTTTTGTTATTCCAGATGAATTTGCAAATTTTTCTGTCTAACTTTTTGAAGAATTGGATTGGTATTTTGATGGGGATTGCATTGAATCTGTAGATTGCTTTTGGTAAAATGGCCATTTTTACTAAATTAATCCTGCCAATCCATGAGCATGAGAGATCTTTCCATCTTCTGAGGTCTTCTTCAATTTCTTTCCTCAGTGTCTTGAAGTTCTTATTGTACAGATCTTTTACTTGCTTGGTTAAAGTCACACCAAGGTACTTTATATTATTTGGGTCTATTATGAAGGGTGTCGTTTCCCTAATTTCTTTCTCGGCTTGTTTCTCTTTTGTATAGAGGAAGGCAACTGATTTATTTGAGTTAATTTTATAACCAGCCACTTTGGTGAAATTGTTTATCAGCTTTAGTAGTTCTCTGGTGGAACTTTTGGGATCACTTAAATATACTATCATGTCATCTGCAAATAGTGATATTTTGACCTCTTCTTTTCCGATCTGTATCCCCTTGATCTCCTTTTGTTGTCTGATTGCTCTGGCTAGAACTTCAAGAACTATATTGAATAAGTAGGGAGAGAGTGGGCAGCCTTGTCTAGTCCCTGATTTTAGTGGGATTGCTTCAAGTTTCTCTCCATTTAGTTTAATGTTAGCAACTGGTTTGCTGTATACGGCTTTTACTATGTTTAGGTATGGGCCTTGAATTCTTATTCTTTCCAGGACTTTTATCATGAAGGGGTGTTGAATTTTGTCAAATGCTTTCTCAGCATCTAATGAAATGATCATGTGGTTCTGTTCTTTCAGTTTGTTTATATAATGGATCACGTTGATGGTTTTCCATATATTAAACCATCCCTGCATGCCTGGGATGAAGCCTACTTGATCATGGTGGATGATTGTTTTGATGTGCTCTTGAATTCGGTTTGCCAGAATTTTATTGAGTATTTTTGCGTCGATATTCATAAGGGAAATTGGTCTGAAGTTCTCTTTCTTTGTTGTGTCTTTGTGTGGTTTAGGTATAAGAGTAATTGTGGCTTCGTAGATGGAATTCGGTAGGGCTCCATCTGTTTCAATTTTGTGGAATAGTTTGGATAATATTGGTTTGAGGTCTTCTATGAAGGTTTGACAGAATTCTGCACTAAACCCGTCTGGACCTGGGCTCTTTTTGGTTGGGAGACCATTAATGACTGCTTCTATTTCCTTAGGAGTTATGGGGTTGTTTAAGTGGTTTATCTGTTCCTGATTTAACTTCGGTACCTGGTGTCTGTCTAGGAAATTGTCCATTTCCTGAAGATTTTCAAGTTTTGTTGAATATAGGTTTTTATAGTAAGATCTGATGATTTTTTTGAATTTCCTCTGAATCTGTAGTTATGTCTCTCTTTTCATTTCTGATTTTGTTAATTTGGACGCACTCTCTGTGTCCTCTCGTAAGTCTGACTAAGGGTTTATCTATCTTGTTGATTTTCTCAAAGAACCAAATTTTGGTTCTGTTGATTCTGTCTATGTTCCTTTTTGTTTCTACTTGGTTGATTTCAGCTCTGAGTTTGATTATTTCCTGCCTTCTACTCCTCCTGGGTGTATTTGCTTCTTTTTGTTCTAGAGCTTTTAGGTGTGCTGTCAAGCTGCTGACATATGCTCTTTCCTGTTTCTTTCTTCAGGCACTCAGCGCTATGAGTTTTCCTCTTAGCACAGCTTTCATTGTGTCCCATAAGTTTGGATATGTTGTACCTTCATTTTCATTAAATTCTAAAAAGTTTTTAATTTCTTTCTTTATTTCTTCCTTGACCAGGTTATCATTGAGTAGAGCATGTCTGTCTTTGTCTCGTTGTGTTTACTGTAGGCAGCAGAATGCAGGGTCCTCGTTGCTTATCCAGTTTGTTAATCTATGTCTTTTTATTGGGGGAGTTGAGCCCATTGATATTGAGAGATATTAAGGAATAGTGATTATTGCTTCCCGTTATATTCATATTTGGATGTGAGGTTATGTTTGTGTCCTTTCACTCTCTTTGTTTTGTTGCCAAGACGATTAGTTTCTTGCTTCTTCTAGGGTATAGCTTGCCTCCTTATGTTGGGCTTTACCCTTTATTATCCTTTGTAGTGCTGGATTTGTAGAAAGATATTGTGTAAATTTTGTTTTGTCATGGAATATCTTGGTTTCTTCATCAATATTAATTGAGAGTTTTGCTGGATACAGTAACCTGGGCTGACATTTGTGTTCTCTTAGGGTCTGTATGACATCAGTCCAGGATCTTCTGGCCTTCATAGTTTCTGGCGAGAAGTTTGGTGTGATTCTGATAGGTCTGCCTTTATATGTTAATTGACCTTTTTCCCTTACTGCTTTTAATATTCTTTCTTTATTTTGTGCGTTTGGTGTTTTGACTATTATGTGACAGGAGGTGTTTCTTTTCTGGTCCAATCTATTTGGAGTTCTGTAGGCTTCTTTTATGTCTTTGGGTATCTCTTTTTTTTGGTTAGGGAAGTTTTCTTCTATGATTTTGTTGAAGATATTTACTGGTCTTTTAAGCTGGGAGTCTTCACTCTCTTCTATACCTATTATCCTTAGGTTTGATCTTCTCATTGAGTCCTGGATTTCCTGTATGTTTTGACCAGTAGCTTTTTCCGCTTTACATTCTCTTTGCCAGTTGAGTCAATGATTTCTATGGAATCTTCTGCTCCTGAGATTCTCTCTTCCATCTCTGGTATTCTGTTGGTGAAGCTTGTATCTACAGCTCCTTGTCTATTCTTTTCGTTTTCTATATTCAGGGTTGTTTCCATGTGTTCTTCCTTGATTGCTTCTATTTCCATTTTTAATTCCTTCAACTGTTTGATTGTCTTTTCCTGGAATTATTTCAGGGATTTTTGTGTCTCCTCTCTATGGGCTTCTACTTGTTTATTTATGTTTTCCTGGAATTCTTTCAGGCATTTTTGCGATTCCTCTCTGTAGGCTTCAACTTTTTCTCTAACGGAGTTCTTCACGTCTTTCTTGAAGTCCTCCAGCATCATCATCAATAATGATTTTGAAACTAGACCTTGCTTTTCTGGTGTGTTTGGATATTCCATGTTTGTTTTGATGGGAGAATTGGGCTCCGATGGTGCCATTTAGTCTTGGTTTCTGTTGCTTGGGTTCCTGCGCTTGCCTCTTGCCATCAGATTATCTCTAGTGTTACTTTGTTCAGCTATTTCTGACAGTGTCTAGACTGTCCTATAAGCCTGTGTGTCAGTAGTGCTGTAGACCTGTTTTCCTCTCTTTCAGTCAGTTTTGGGGACAGAGAGTTCTGCTTTCGGGCGTGTAGTTTTTCCTCTCTACAGGTCTTCAGCTGTTCCTGTGGGCCTGTGTCTTGAATTCACCAGGCAGCTTTCTTGCAGCAGAAAATTTGGTCTTACCTGTGGTCCCGAGGCTCAAGTTCGCTCGTGGGGTGCTGCTCACGGGCTCTCTGCAGCGGCAGCAACCAGGAAGACCTGTGCCGCCCCTTCCGGGAGCTTCAGTGCACCAGGGTTCCAGATGGCCTTTGGTGTTTTCCACTGGTGTCCGAGATGTGTGTGCAGAGAGCAGTCTCTTCTGGTTTCCCAGGCTTGTCTGCCTCTCTGAAGGTTTAGCTCTTCCTCCCACGGGATTTGGGTGCAGAGAACTTTTTATCCGGTCTGTTTCCTTCAGGTTCCGGCGGTGTCCTAGGCAGGGGTCCTGCCGCTCCTGGGCCCTCCCCCACGGGAGCCCAGAGGCCTTATACAGTTTCCTCTTGGGCCAGGGATGTGGGCAGGGGTTAGCAGTCTTGGTGTTCTCTTCCGCTCTGCAGCCTCAGGAGTGCCCACCTGACCAGTCGGTTGGGTCTCTCTCTCACGGGGTCTGGGAGCAGAGAGCTGCTGCGGGCCGGGATCCGCGGGTGTGGGAATAACGTAATTTCTATCTCAGCCTGTTTCTCTTTTGAGTAGAGGAAGGCTACTGATTTGTTTGAATCAATTTTATACTCTGCCACTTTGGTATAGTTGTTTATCAGGCCTAGAAATTCACTGGTGGAATTTGTGGGGTCAGATCATCTACATATAATGACATTTTCAATACTTTCTATAGTCAAAATTGCAGTGACAACCACGCCAGTCTCCCAGGTGTCACCAGTTAATTGTTCTGAGACAGTAAACAGACTTTCTCCTACTCAGAACACATTCCAAGAGATTGCAAAACTGTCGTCAAGAGTCATAAAAAGAGAACAAATGATTTTTTACAGGTGCAAGGACAGAGGAAAAGATATTGACTTGGTTTACCTGTAAATAACTTCTCTATCAACTATGGTTTTGGATCTCCTTTGAACCTGTAGAGCTGACCCTGGTGATGAATATATAGCCAGATTATTATTCCTGATGGATATTCATATAAACATTCTCGGTTGTAAATTATATTTCAATTTATGCTTTGATCTTTCATATGAACTTGTGATGAACATAGTAACATGTGATCATGTATTCTGAAATATGTTTAAGCGCTGAGGAGAAAGAGAAGACACACAGAAGGACTGAGGGAGAAGGACTGAACTGGAAGGACAGAGACTGGAAGGATGGAGCTGGAGAGGGGCTGAGCTGAAAAATCCGGTTTGAGCTAAGGAGAACTGAGCTTAGTAGAACTGAGCCAAAAAGATCTGGGCTGAGAAGAAATGTATAGAGGAATAACTTAGAGACTATATAGGTAACATAAGAAAGCAATCTGCAGAGAATAGGAAAACAAAGAAGCTGGAAAGAACAGAATGTGCAGGCAGGGTTCTCCTTACGATGGGACAGAACAGGTCATTTTTTCATTTTCTTTTTTTATTAACTTCAGTATTTCTTATTTACGTTTCGAGTGTTATTCACTTTCCCGGTTTATGGGCCATCATCCCCCTACCCCCTCCCACTTCTTTATTGGTGTTCCCCTCCCCATTCTCCCCACAATGCCGCTCTTCCCCCAAAAATCACGTTCACTGTGGGTTCAGTCTTAGCAGGACCCAGGGCATTAGATTACATAATGCAATATTCTGTCATTTGTTTTTCATTTAACAATGTACCTTGAATACATGTGCATGGGGAATTTCTTCATGAAATATCATGCATTTAATAAATGGAAGTATACTCATTTGTTTAAATAATAACCTATTTGTGCCTTTCAGATTATTTTCATTTTCATTAGCTAAAGTTTGCTACAGAAAATCTGCATGGACACTGACTCAGGCACTGTATTCAATGGTGATTATTTACATTATATTTTGTATAAATTACAAAACACATTATTGGAATGATATCAAGGCTCTTAAGTAATATAATACTTGTATAAATATTGCCAAATTTCCATCTCAGAAGACTATAATAAATATATATTGCCATCAATTTTATATGAGAACCCATATTATACGATTCAAAATTAAATGGTACACTTATTTTAAAAAGGTATCAGTCTCTGACTTCTGTCAGTTCTTTAATTAGGGGAAGTATTGAAGAAGTTGAAGGGGAGGACAACCTCTATAGAAGACCAGCAGTCGCAACTAATCCGGACCGCTGAGATCTCCCAGACACTGAGCCACCAACCAGGCAGCATACACAAGCTGGTGTGATGCCCTGACACATGTATAGCAGAGGACAGCCTGGTCTGGCCTAATCCTTGAGAGACTTGAGGCCCCCAGGGTTATGGTGCCTGCAGGGTCTGGGGAGCATCCTCCTCCAGTCAGGTGAGGAAGTGCTGGAATGGGATGAGGAACTGTGGAGGGTACATGGCACAATGGAAGGAATGTAAATAAATAAAATAATTTTTAAAATAGTTTCACTCATAAATTCAAATGCTAGTTTCTTTTTAACATCTACATTGCAATTCAATCGTGAAGTTTAGCGTTTTATGCTTACTGAACTTTGAAAGCATTAATCCTTAATTTACTCTTCATACTATTTGCGAATTGTCTTCTTTCTTATTAATTTGCATCAATTGTGTTTGCATATGAAGAATGCTTACTATTCATTATTTGTGCACAAAATACATTCATGAATCTTTTTATTTTAATGATCTGTTATGTGTGAACGTCTATGTATAGATTTGTGCACATGAACACAGGCACCTGGGGAGACCAGGAGATGTCAGATTCCCTGGAGCTGCTTTTACAGCTGGTTGCAAGTGGCTTCATGGATGTTGGAAACTGAACGTGTTTGCTCTTAAGAACAGTAAGTGCTCTTAACCACTAAGCTAATACTACAATACTTACTCCATAATAAAATCAACCTATTTATAATTTTCTAATGTATTTCAGGGTATCTTTGAACTTGAGATATCTTGCCACATTTTAAGTGCAATGACTACATTCAGGCTTTATTTTTTCCAGCTTTCTTTTCTTTATCATCATAAAATGTGTTGGATTGAACATGTTAATATTATGCAGTAAATCCTCCAAATGTTTACTTATAAAACCTTGGGTTAGTGTCAGTTTCTTTTCTCTGCAATGACTATATTAATTTTACAGTTTGCAGTTCTGTCTTTCTTTACACAATCCATATGATATGTTTTTGCTTTCATATAGAATGAAGTAAAAACCTTTCAGTTTTTCTTTGAATAGTTAGTGTGATAAGAAAAGCTGTTGAATTTCCTATTTTAAGGCCAATACAATACATTATTTCTTTAAAATGTTCCTAGAGTTTTGTTTTTACTTTTTTCTTATTATTATTGTTCTCATTAGTCTCATTATTAATATTCTGTTTAAGCTTTTATGTGTTCTGGTCATGTAGTGAAAATGGAAATCTTCCAAACATATATGTGTAGGTATCAAATTTAGGTTCTTGGCTCTTCATAGCATGAAGTTTTATCTGCTAAACCACCTCACTGGCACACACTATAACACTTTAAGGTGACATAGAGCTTTAAGCTGCTTTTATATATAAAATGTTTTCATCATTTGTCTTTTAATAAATATGTTTGATTATTATAATATATTTTATTTTCCATGTCCACTTGGTAATTCTAGTATGCTTATTTTAATATTTAATTAATAATTTAGTCATAATTATTATGCATTTGATACCTAGCTAATATGAAATTATCTTAGATACAATTGAATACATGCAATTAGTTACCTAAAGCATGGAGCTTGGTACATAATTTTGTTCATTATTACTATGCATTTGCATAAAACAGAGAATATTTCATCGTCACAATCCTGATGCCTATTTTACACAGTATGACATCTACCAACTATCTGTGATTATTAATCACTTAAAAGGAGTTAGTATTGTATTGTTAAATGATATTTCCCCAACATCAAGTAAATAGATTTTATTTTGCTTCAATTAATTAAACATGCTATAGCAGGAAAATTTTAATTTCCTCTTTTTGGTTAAGACTAAATTTAACTTTTAAATCCTCCTGCCTATCATAAAGTCAATATTCTTATACAGGAAGATGTGCCAGGCACAGGTCGAATTTCTAGTATAACCTGTAATTACAATCATCAGGCTTGTCAGTTTTAAGTGATTGTTCACATCATGCCTGTAAAACACAAACATCAACATGGCAGGATAACCATAAGGGCAGTGCAGTGGCATAAATAGCTTGGTGATAGCCAACAGCTCTCTAATTTTGCTTAAGTCCTGTTCAATGAACATGGATGGTCCTGGTAATTTAGCCACGTATATAAGGCTATTGAAGCTGTGGTTATGAATGAGAATGTACAGCCCCTTACATACTTAAGCCAGTATCATACCTAACAACAATCATAGCCATGTGTCCTTATATACAGAATTAATTACAGTCTCTGCAACAAACATCACAGTGAAAATCCCAGCCATTCAAAATGCAGGATAGAAACTTCACGTCCAGCCTCAATGCCTCTATCTACAAAACGTGACTTGATTCAAGCTGAGGAACATTACAAAAGAGGGGCAAGAAGATTGTAAGAGACTAAAGTTTACTATGATATGGTGTCTCAAAGTAGCACCAGAAATTACACTCATAACGTCTCACTAACACGACTGCCTAAACAACAGCTGAGGATGAGAGGGAATGGGGAGAATGAAAGTTTAGTTTTCTTTCTGTTTCAATTCCCTCTTCTTCTTCTTCTTCTTCTTCTTCTTCTTCTTCTTCTTCTTCTTCTTCTTCTTCTTCTTCTTCTTCTTCTTCTTCTGCTTCTTCTTCTTCTTCCTCTTCCTCTTCTTCCTCTTCCTCTTCCTCTTCCTCCTCCTCCTCCTCTTCTTTCTTCTTCTTCTTCTTCTTCTTCTTCTTCTTCTTCTTCTTCTTCTTCTTCTTCTTCTTCTTCTTCTCTCTCTCTCTCTCTCTCTCTCTCTCTCTCATTTTTGTATACTTCCTGTTTACATTTCGAATATTATTCCCCTTTCCAGGTTTCCAGTCCATAAGCTCCTTAACCCTTCCCCCTACCCTTCTATAAGGGAGTTCAAATCCCCACACGGCCACCCCACACCTCCCCACATTCCCCTACACTGGGGGACAAACCTTGCCAGAAAAATTGTTTCTCATTCTATTGTTTCTCAGCAAGGCCATCCTTTGCTCCATGCAGTAGGAACCATGGGTCAGTCCATGTACAGTCTTTCTGTTCTGGTTTGGTCCCTGGATGCTCTGGGTGGTCGACATTGTTATAATTATGGGGTTGAAAATCTTTTCAGCTCTTTCAATCGTTTCACTAATTCCTCCAACTGGGTTCTGGTTTTTGGTTCAGTGGTTTGCTGATGGCATTTGCCTCTGTATTTGACATATTCTGGCTGTGTCTCTCAGAAGGGATCAATATCCAGTGATTGTCAGCCTGCACTTCTTAGCTTCATCCATCTTATCTAGTGTTGGTGTCTGTATATGTCTGGGCTACATATGGTCCAGGCTCTGGACGGTAGGTCCTTCAGTCTCTGCTATAAACTTTGCCTCCTTATCCCCTCCTATGGGTATTTTGTTCCCCTTTTAAAGAAAGAGTGAAGCATTTGCATTTTGGTCATCCTTCTTAGATTTCATGTGGTCTGTGTATTGCATGATGGGTAATTCAAGCTTTTTGGATAATATCTACTTTTCAATGAATGCATACTGAGTGTGTTTTTCTGTGATTGAGTAACCTCACTCAGGATGATATTTTCTAGTTCATTTCATTTGCCTAGAATTTCATGAAGTCATTGTTTTTACAGCTGAGTAATATTCCATAGTGTAGATGGACCACATTTCTGCATCCATTCCTCTGTTGAAGGGTATCTGGGTTCTTTCCAGCTCCTGGCTATTATAAATAAGTCTGCTATGAACACAATCGAATACATTTCTCTGTGTATGTTGGACCATATTTTGGGTATATGCTCAAGAGAGGTATACCTGGGTCCTCAGGTCATGGAATGTCCAATATTCTGAGGAACCTCCAGACTGATTTCCAGAATGGTTGTACCAGTCTGCAATCCCACCAACAATGGAGGAGTGTTCCTCTTTCTCCACATCCTCACCAGCATCTGCTGTCACCTGAGATTTATATCTTAGCCATTCTCACTGGTATGATGCACAATTTTAGATTTATTTTGATTTTAATTTCCCTGATGACAAAGGATGTTGAACAATTATTTAGGTGTTTTTTTGCCATTTGATAACCTTCATCTGAGAATGTTTTTTAACTCACTGTACCCAATTTTATTAGTGTATTTTTTTGCTTTCTAGGGTCTAACTTCTTAAGTTCTTTGTATATTCTGGATATTACCCACTATCAGATATAAAATTGGTAAAAATGTTTTCCCAATCTGTTGGTTGTGGTTTTGCTCTAATGACAGTGTCTTTTGCCTTACAGAACGTTGCTCTTTTATGAGGTCCTATTTGTCAATTCTTGATCTTAGAGCATAAGTCATTGGTGTTTTGTTCAGGAAATTTTCTCCAGTGCCCATGTGTTCAAGACCTTTTCTTCTATTAGTTTGAGTGTATCTGGTTTGATGTGTAGGTCTTTGATTCACTTATACTTAAGCTTTGTACACGGTCATAAAAATGGGATCATTTGCCTTCTTCTACATGCTGACTTCCTGTTGAACCAGCACTATTTTTGGAAAATGCTATGTTTCTTCATTTGGATGGTTTTATCTCCCGTGCCAAATATCAAATGATAGGTGTGTGGGTTCATTTCTGGGTCTTCAATTCTATTCCACTGGTCTATCCATCTGTCTCTGTATGAATGCCATGCATTTTTATCACTATTGCTCTGTAATTCTGCTTGAGTTCACGGGTGATGATTCCCCCAGAAGTTCGTTTATTGTTGAGGATACTTTTAGCTATCCTGGCTTTTTCTTATACCAAATGATTTTGCAAATTGCCCTTTCTATCTCTGTTAAAGAAGTGTGTAGGAATTTTGATGGATATTGCATTGAATGTGTACATTACTTTTGGCAAAATGGTATGCTTGACTATATTAATCCTGTCAATCCATTAGCATGAAAGCTCTTTCTATCATCTGAGATCTTCCTCAATTTCTTTCTTCAGATACTTGAACTTCTTGTCATACAGATCATTCACCTGCTTGGTTAATCTCACTCCAAGATATTTTATATTATTTGGGACTATTGTGAAGTGTGTGATTTCATTATTTTCTTTCTCAGCCTGTTTATCCATTGAGGAGAGGGAAGATACTGGTATGTTTGAGTTAATTTTATACCCTGACACTTTGCTGAAATTGTTTATCAGGTTAAGAAATTCTCTGGTGGAACTTTTGTGGTCACTTAAGTATATACTATCATATCATCTAAAAATAGTGATATTTTGATATCTTGCTTCCAATTTGTATCCCTTTGACCCCCTTTTTCTCTCTGCTTGCTCTGTCTATCACATGGAGTCCTGTTTTGAATATGTAGGGAGAGAGTTGGGCAGCCTTGTCTCGTCTCTGATTTTAGTGGGATTGCTTCAAGTTACTCTCCATTTAATTTGATGGTAGATACAGGTTTGCTGTATATTTCTTACACTATGTTTTGATATGAGCCTTCAAGTCGTGATTTTTTAAGGACTTTTACCCACAAGGGTTGTTGAATTTTATCAAATGCTTTCTCACCATCTAATGAAATGACCATGTGCTCCTTAACTTTGAGTTTGTTTACATGATGGATTTCATTCATGATTTTTCCTATATTAAAGCATACTTCCATCCTTGGGTTCAAATCTACTTGATCATGATGGATGATTTTTTTGATGTATTCTTAGATTCCATTTGCAAGAATTTTATTGAGAATTTTTCATCAATATTCATAAGGGAAATTGGTCTGAAGTTCTCTTCTTGTGTTGAATCTTTGTGTGGGTTAGGTGTAAGAGTAATTCTCGATTCATATAAGGAATACGATAGAGCTCTATCTGTTTCAATTTTGTGGAATAGTTTGGATAATATTAGTATGAGGTCTTCTAAGAAGGTCTCAGAGAATTCTGCACTAAACCCATCTCGACCTGGGCTCTGTTTCGTTGGGAGACTTTTAATATCTGCTTCTACTTCTTTAGTAGTTATGGGATTGTTTAGATAGTTTATTTGTTCCTGATTTTATTTGCTACCTGGTATCTGTCTACTAAATTTCAATTACCTCCAGATTTTGCAGTTTTGTTGAATATAGGCTTTTATAGTACAAGCTGATGATTTTTTTTTAATTTCTTCAGATTCTGTTGTTATGTCTCCCTTTTCATTTCTGATTTTTGTAATTTGGATACAGTCTCTCTGACCTCTGGTTAGTTTGGCTAAGGGATTATCCATCTTATTGTTTTTCTCGAAGAAACAGCTCTTGGTTTTGTTGATTCTTTGTATCATTCTTTTCATTTCTACTTTGTTGATTTCAGCTCTGAGTTTGATAATTTCCTGCATTCTACCCCCCTTGGGTTTTCTTATTTCTTTTTGTTCTAGAGCTTTTACATGTGCTATCAAGCTCCTGACATATGCTCTTTCCTGTTTCTTTTTGCAAGCACTCAGAGCTATAAGTTTTCCTCTTAGCTCTGTTTCCTTGTGTCACATATGTTTGGGAATGTTTTATCTTCATTTTCATTAAGTTCTATGAAGTCTTTAATTTCTTTATTTTTTAATTGACTAAGTTGTCATGGAGTAAAGCATTTTTCAACTTCCATGTATATGAGTGCTTTCTTTCATTATTGTTATTGTTGAAGACCAGTATTAGTGTGTGGTGATCTGAGAGAATGCATGAGATTATTTCTATCTTCCTGTATCTGTTTAGGTCTGTTGAGGGATCAATTATGTTGTCAATTTTGAGAAGGTTCCCTGTGGTTATGAGAAGAATGTATATCCTTATTTTTTTAGGATGGAATGTTCTATAAATATCTTTTCAATCCATTTGGTTCATAACTTCTATTACTTTCTCTACATCTCTGTTTAATTTCTGTTTCCATGATCTCTCCAGTAATGGGAGAGAGTTGTTGAAATCTCCTACTTTTATCATTTCAGGTGCAAGGTGAGCTTTTAGGTGTAGTCATGTTTTTTTTTTTATGAAACCTCAGGATTTCTGGTGAATCATTTTTATTGCACAAATTCAAATGTAAATATAACATTCTGGTTCTTGAGTTGATATTCTGGAAATTTAACTAGGAGATGCAAGACCTCACTCTCTAACTAGAGAGCTACCTATACAAATACAGAAACTACTAATGAAAAGGAAGTTGCTTTAAAAATATTTCAAATTTAAAATATAGTCATTTTCTGTGCTGACTGTGAGAAGGTTGTTTATTTGTTTTTGTTTATTTGTTTGTTTTAATTTACTGTGGAGAAATATTTACAGTAGACCAAATAAGTGTGAAATGCATCACAATAGAATCCTATTCATTAAAGCATTTTTTTCTACAAAGCAGAATCCACTGAATGGCACGTGTATACAACAGCACTCATGCTTCATAATTGTCAGAGCTTTAAGTCTACCCTATGTTCCCTACACTTAGATTTTTATAACTTTTGCATGTATTGGTCAGATCTAATCTGATAGATATAATATGCTGATATACCTGACTATATCCCCTGCCCCCATGAGAAAACTATGTATTGTTTATCTTTTTTTGTTGTTTTTGTTGTTTTGGGGAGCTGTGTTTTTCATTATCCCCAATAGAAAATTAATCTAGTGATCAATTAGTGAATAGATACAAAAATTATGTATTATGGTGAGAAATTCCCCAAAATAGAGTGTACACAAAGGTAAATCTAAAATGTTTGTGGGTAAACATGCACACATGCTCATGACCCACTTAGCTGACAAGCATTCCACACCCAATGAACGTAAGTGATTTGGGAAATTAACTTATTCACACAGAAGAAAATTTACGGGGAATACATTTTTTTCTTAGTCGTGTATATAAGTGACCAAATGGTGAAGCATGATGTAAACAAATACTGTTATCCTTCATTGTTGTTTATACTAACATTTTAATTCATGTACAATCTCTATGTGCTCTTTTTCTATTGGGTTTCTTTGTGTCTCTGTTTCTGCATGAATATATAAGCACACATGTGTATGTGGCATACCAGTGTGTGTGCGTGTGTGTGTGTGTGTGTGTGTGTGCATGTGTGTGTGTGTGTGTGTGCATGTGTGTGTGTGTGCATGTGTGTGTGTCTTATATAGTATTTATGAAGATAGGTAACATGTTTATTTATTTATAATTTGGAAACACTGAAACCCACATTTAATTTGTGGATCAACCATGTGCTGATCTACTCACATACGTCTGATATTTCATTATATCAGGTGAATAGAGAGAGAGCCTAAGAGGCTGGTGATATCTCGTTCTCTACTCTTGACAGGAAAAAGTGGTGTATCTTTTGGCAAGAAAAACTAAACTTCAGCAAAGACATATACACTACACAAAACAGGAGATGACATCTCCTTTGAAGGGGAAAGTTATCAGACTGGGAGAAAAATGAGTATGCCTCATTCCAATATTTGAGGGACATGAGACTGAACTACAGAAGATATAATGGGAAGGGACAGGCAGAATCCCCAAGGAACCAAAGTAAGCTAAACACTGGAGCTTCTCATTACACGACAGCTCAGAGATTGGTAAGGATGGTAAACATAATGATAAGAACTTTGCAGTCCATACTCAGTCTCCATATAAGGCTACAATGTGAACAAGATGAGAAGGAGTCAGAACCACAGTGCTAACAGCTACTTTAGCAGTCACATTGTGAAAAACAGAATGTAACTATAGAGAGAAGAGAAGGATGATATTTGAAAACAGACAAGGCTGTGCTGGAACTGAACAGTTTTCCATGTAAGTAACCAAGCAAGCACACAGCAGGTGCCATATGCAAAAGTGAGCAAAGAGGAATGAACTGCATAGATACTATGTGTACAGAAAAACAGGTTGTTTGGTGGAATTCTAAGATGTTGAGATGAAAGAATAGGAAGGAATTTCTATCAAGCCAGGCACCATGTCTTGCTCTTAGAATATTCACATTCAGGAGACTGAGGGAGAGAAATTAAGAATTTCAGTTTAGCCTGGACTACATATCCAGACAATACATCTTTTATTTTTTTCTTTATTTAAATCAATAGTCTGATTGATAGAATATCATGAACAATATTAAGAAAACAGAAATCTAAAGCCTACGCAGTCATACTCTCTTTAAGAAAACATGTTCTATAAAGAGACAGGAAGTATTAAGTTACAGATAAGAGCTGCCATATTGAAGGATGCAGCATGAAGGGTTATGGTCCTGTTTCGTTGATCCTTCTTCTCTTGCATGGCTCATTGTACACTTCTTAATATGTTTTTCTGTCCACATCATTATTGTGCACTCATCTAGATGTTCCCTACCTTTAAATTATGCATGTAAATCAGTAATTATTTATTTATCCAATGATGATTTGATTTTAATTTATCTTCAAAAATGATGAGTCTTGAGGAAATGATATTTTATTGTGTGGGTTTGAATATCAATAATTGCAATCAGAGAATAATCTGGGCCCCCCACACACACACATGTAGGTTGGAGAGTCTATGCCTGTGGCAACACGACAGCATAGAAATGAGTGGGTTGATCAGTTTTTTTTGCATAACATTGATAACTAGTTAATGATAAGAATGTAAAAAATTGAGATACGGGTTGGGGATTTAGCTCAGTGGTAGAGCGCTTGCCTAGGAAGCGCAAGGCCCTGGGTTCGGTCCCCAGCTCTAAAAAAAAAAAAAAAAAAAAAAGAATCAAAAATTGAGATACACTCAAGGTTTTCTTTTCCTTAATTTGAATGATTGCTTATGCAGCATCTGAAACTGAACTCAGACCCATGGTAAACCTTCTGCCTGAGCTTCATTAGTGCCAGGACTACTTGTTTCCACCTTCTATTGTAAGTATTTGTACACTTGGAACTATGCTTAGCACACTTTGAAAAATCCCCTGGTGTTAAGAGAGAAAGTATTAGCTATGAAATTATGTCAAAAAAATCTTTTCTAAGCTTTGATTTTTGTGACTGCAGACAAAGACTTTGACTCCGATGTAACTGAGCCTCTAAAATACTAAAAAAATTAATATCTCTCATCTGCAAGTATCCTACTAATTGCTTACTGCTCTGTGTTTCTGGAGATGAGTGTCAATTGTGTCAATTGCTCTTTGTGGCAGGAAAAGGGCTTGTCTTTCAAATGCTTTGCAATTGCCAAGAACTGTGAGGTACCTGGAGAATGCTTCCTCCTGTTCACCCTCATTCTGCTCTCATAGCCTTTGCTATCTGCACCTGTCCATCTCTATATACCCCCATGTACTTCTTTCTGGTGAACTTATGTATCCTGGAAATTGATTACACTGGCTCTGTCATACCCAAGATATGGAGAGCCTTGTAAGTGAGATCTGAGGAATCTCTCAGGAGGGATGTGCCACACAGATGTTTTTCTTCACACTTTTTGGTATAACTAAGTGTTTCCTATTGGCAGTCATGGCCTGTGGCCACTGTATGGCCCTGCTTCACTATGCAACCCAAATGTGTCATGGTGTGTGTGTCCATTTGGGAATTATTTCATGGGGAATAGGTTGCCTTGTAGGGTTGGGACAAAACTACTTGAGGCCCAAATATAGCCACCCACCAAGAGTTGATAAACTCTTGGTCTATACACCAGTGACATCCATGCTGAACCTCATCATCTATAGCATAAGGAACCAAGAAATCAAGGAAGCACTGGGAAGAACTCTGGGTCTGAAGAATGTTGTGATGATAATTATGTGCACAGTCTGTGAAAGAAAGAAAGTCTGTGATGTTTCTGACTGTCTTGAAACAAACTTTAAGAAACATAACTTTGTTTTAGAGTGTTCCCTATATTTACCACCATTCTTAATTGCAAACAATGGTAAAGTTTGCTTGCTATTAAATAACTTTAGTAGATTAGTCCAGTACTTAAAGATTTTGATGTGGGCAGAGTTTAAACCACATGCTAATGTCTCAGGGGCCTTGAAAGTCCTCTGTATCCATTCTTACATATTTGGAAATTTCCAAGAAAATACTTCTAAGTGAGCTCAGCACATTATGCTACAATTCCATACTCCTCAGTACATGTAAATTCATTGTATTGGACTGGAACTACTAAGTAGTTCTCAGGTCAGTAAATTTTTAGTGTCTTCTTTTTGTACTATTAGGTGAGTCCACATGACATATTTGGGCACCCAGGGCCTACGATTTTGGAACAGGTATAATCTTTCATCGCTTTTGTGATTTCTAACAGGGAGGTGGGAAAGAATTTCAGCCAGGTGATTCTCAAAATCAACATCCTTTTTTTCAGATAATCACACACACACACACACACACACACACACACACAGACACACACACACCCACACACACACACCCACACACACACACATGCATTTATCTGCACATTATACAGGAAATTAGGTAGGTTTATGTCTCAAATGCTGCCCTCCTTACTGTCTTCCCCCACAGAGTCCTTTACCTCAACCCTCATCCCTTTCTGATTTCTTCTTCTAAAATGACAGAACAACAGTAGTTATAAGGCATGTTTAGTCCCTGAATAGCTGTTTTTCATGTATTTGAAAATCTACAACATTGATAGTGCAGACATCAGGAAATAGCTTCAAAAATGATCTTCAAAAACTAAATATTCTCCAGTTATCAGCTATCAACTATCAGCTTGACAAAACTGGAAGAATCCAAGAACAAAATTATCCTTGTAATGTACGTAGAGAAAATTGATCAGACAAGAAGGAAAACAGAGAGCAACCTTCTGGATTCAACACAGGAGGGCCTAAGTTCCGGTAGTGTATTCTGCATGATTTTACAGAGATTATGGGATAATACCTGGAAATGAACTCCTACAAAAACCAACAATATACTAACCACAAACTGCAATATTTATAAAAGCCAAACAAATAGGTGGAAAGTATTATTTTCAGCTCTTTATGAGAATATTAATGTTTATTAATTTGTATGTTAATAAAATTTTAATTTCATGACTGCAAATTTTTATTGCAAATTTTTAAATAAATAGATTTAAAGTGACTCGTGTGATCATTAACTTTAGTGGCTTTGATTGCATTATAGATCAATAAAGTGTTTATCTGACTGTGATTATCACTATGAGTATTCACGAAAATCAAATTATGTCAACCAGGGACTGCTCTTCTTTTTTTATACTTTTTGTTGTACATATGTAAGAGTTTTACTTGCTTGTTCACGTGTGCAACACATCCATGCCTAATGTTCAGGAGGTTGAAGAGTGTGAGTTTCCACCTGAAATTTCAGCCACCTGTAGGCTGTAAAATGGAAACTGGGGATCGGCCCCGGGTTCTCTGGAAGAACAGATAGTGCTATTTATTAATCACCGAATCATTCCTTCATCTTCAGCAAACACAATTTTTTTTGTAAATATAGTGCCTAAGCTGTCCTGTCTTCTGCATAGACAACTGTTTTCTCAAATGTGATAATTTAATATTAAACACATACTCACCTGCTTATTAACTTCATATACACACACACACACACACACACACACACACAGACACATGCATAACAGCTCTTACCTTCAAGTTTACTTACACACACACACACACACACCTGCTTCTTACCTTCAAATTCACTTAGTTACACACACACACACACACACACACACGCACACCTGCTTCTTATCTTCAAGTACACTTACATATTTTCATAGTTATTTGTTTATTTATTCACTTTACATGCTGCACACTGCCCCCCTCCAGTTCACCCCTCTCACAATCCTTCCCCCAGTCCTTTCTCCTCTGAGCAGGAGGGGACCCCACAGGCATCTCCTCACCTTGCATATCTAGTTTCTGTGATCACATCCTCTGCTACTGAGGCCAGACCCAGCAGCTTAGATGGATGGGGTGGGGAGGTAGAGGTCATTTCCAGAAAGAGGCAGAGAGCTGAAGTAAGAGATGCCCATGAATCATGGGTGATTCCTTAGCTGAGACTCACAGCCTCAGTGATATGGACCTGAAGAAGCCATCTCCTGGACCCAAGAGCAACCCAAATGGAATGATAGAGACACCAACTTTAGACCCAAAATTTATTCTGACCACAAGAAATGAAAGGGCTGTGCATAGATCAGAGAGTGAGGAATAATCAACCAATGGTTAGTGCAGATTGAGACCCACCCCATGGATGAGCACCGATCCCTGACACTATTAATGACACTCTGTTATGCTTGCAGACAGGAGTCAAGCCTGGCTTCCCTCTGAGAGACTCCACTAAGCTGCTGACTCAGACAGAAGCAGACATCCACTAGCCAAACCACGGGTGGAGCTTGGAAACTCTGATGGAAGAAGAGAATGAAATGGATTATGGCCTCTAAGGACATAGGCACTCCACAGTCTTTGTCTTCATGTGGGTACCGAACAACTGGAATTGGGCTTTCCCAAAACATGTTGTCTATAGATTGGACATCTGTGTCTTGAAAATTCATTTATTTTTTTACTCACTTTTCATCCCAATATCGGTCTCCATCTTCAGGATAGGCCAACACCCATTTCGGGGGAATCTGTAAAAAAAAAAAAAAAAAAAAAAAAACAAAAACAAAAACAAAGCTACACATTTCCTTCCTATGTCCTGGAGGCTCAGGTTCACTCCAAGTTCACTTTCTGGTTGGTGGTTCAGCCTTTGGCAAACCCCAAGAGTCCCCGTGATTTGACTCTATTGGTCTTCCTGTGGAGTCCCTCATATCATCTGGGCCTCGATTCTTCACCTGTTTTTTTTTAAGACTCCCCAAGCTCCAGCTAATGTTTGGTGGTGAATCTTTTCACTTGTTTCTCTCAGCTGTTAGCTGGAGGCACTCAGAGGGCAGTTATGCTACAATTCTGTCTGCAAGCACGATCGAATATCTTTAATAGTGTCAGGAATCAGTGATTGCCCATGGGGTAGGTCTCAATCTGCGCTAACCATTGGTTGGATGTTCCTTCCATGTCTGCTTTATCTATCTTTGTCTCTGAAGGTCTTGTAGGCTGTGTTCACTTTGGATTGAACGTTTTGTGGGTGGGTTTTTTCCTTGTCACATCACTGTGAGTCATGCCTGGCAACAGAAGTGGACAATTAAGGATCTGTATCCCCATTGCTAGAGTCACCCCAATTGACACCCTGGGGATTCGCCTTTCCCAGGTCTCTGGCACTTTCTAGAAATGCGCACCCCACACTTGTAATTTCCATTCCCTTTTCCCTGCATTCACTATACCTAATTCCTCCAAACCCACTATACCTTATTCCTCCTACCCATTCCCTTCTCTACCTTCCCTCCCATTCAGTCTCCTCACTCCCTCCATCCTCCTCAATATCTATTCTGCTGAACGCATTTTAAAGTCAATATTTAGGAAAAAACACTGAGTAAGTATAGGAAGTATCCCATAAGTAATTGTGGTGGATGTTTAGGATGAACATATGAAATTTTATAGAGGCCAAAAGTAGTACATATATTGTTGGAAGAGACACTGTCTTCATTACATTCAACATGAAGGAAAACCATTTATATATTCTTTTAAGTTATACAAGAGAATCTATTAAATGAGTTACACACATCACACAACTTTATTACTTTGAAAGATCTCTTTATTGCAAATATTTACACAATGAAAAGTACTAAGGCTTAAACCCATGTAAGTGTACTTTGTTGTAAAGTTAAAGTTTATATATACAGGTTGATGACAACAGTCATCTCATATTCACAGGGATAAATACATCAGGGAGTCATGTGTCTTCTTTCCTTTATTCCTGATGAAGACTCATCTCACTTGCAGCCCTTGCTGGGACAGATGGATCAGAAAATGCCTCAGTGTCTACAACCCAGAATTCATCGGTAGAAAAGATAAAAGACAACATCTCCAAATAGTATATGCAGTCAAAACTTTCTTGTAGATCTTGAAACAAAATGCAAAGAACAAACCCACATCTTAGAATATTACAATATACAGGAAATGGTAGCTGTAGGAAGCATTCTCAGGGGATTTTAAACTTCTGCACCTAAGAACAAAACTGCCGTCTTTTTTTTTTTTTTTTTTTTTTGGTTCTTTTTTTCGGAGCTGGGGACCGAACCCAGGGCCTTGCGCTTCCTAGGTAAGCGCTCTACCACTGAGCTAAATCCCCAGCCCCAAAACTGCCTTCTTGAACATGAAGATTTATTCCTTGGCAAGAAAGTCAGTCTGTCTCTTGACAGTCGTGTCTTCTGTCCATCACTAGAGCAACGGCCATACTTTATGAATGTGTACAGATAAACACATACCGGTTTTCACATGTTCAAAGAATTTCAAGAAGAACCTGAAAGAGAATATATAATGTTCCAGAGACGAAAAACGGGAATTTAAATTAGCTAGCACACATATGTTGTTAAAATTTTCTGCCTACTATTCTTTAATAACTTTGATAATTCCTGCTATGAATGAAAAGATGGTTTTGTAATGTCTACCAATCCCCAAAGCCTGAAACATTGAGAAAAACTGTCTTATTTCTCCCTAACTTGGGTCTTTGGTTACCAAACTTTTCATTCCTTGTCTAAATTCTGTTTCTCAAATAGATCAGAGGAATATGTGAGGGTGTCACTCTCATGTAGAAGACCAAGGAACTTTCTGTCCTTGCATGTATTTGCTCTTGGAACATGTAAATAAAAATTTCTGTTTCAAGAACCAAAACATGGCCGTCCAATGGGACCCACATGAAGCAAAATCTTCCTGCCATCAGTGAACATAAGCACACTGGTAACAGCACAGACAATATTATAATGGAATAATCCTGGAATAATTATAATAATATATGATGAAGATGATGATGATGATGATGATGATGATAATAATAATAATAATAATAATAATAATAATAATGAAATAATCCCCTCAAGGGATCACAGACTAAGGAAAGTAAATGTTGAGATGTGTTTTTCAAGGTTTATTGTATACATGAAAGCAATTTTCACAAGGACAGACTCCTCATACATGAAAATCACCCAACCTGTCATGACTTCACAAAGAGATTTGAGATCCAGGGTGGTCTTTTCTTATGCCAAGAGAAAGATTTGCCAAACTTCCAAAAGAAAAGCAATCCAGACACTCTGTGTGTGAGGATGGTTAGCTTATGCATGATTAACACACATACACATACACACACATGCACACACACACATGCACACAAACACACACAGACACACACACATACAAAAAGACACAGAGAGACACAGACAGACAGACACACACAGAGAGACACACAGACAGAGACACACACAGAGACACACACATACACACACAGAGACACACACACACATACAAACACTCACACACATAAAAATACACACACAGACACACACAGACAGACACACAGACACACACCCACGCACACACACGCACACACACACACACACACACACACACACATCTGTGATGTATGCTTCCTAGAGTGTCCAGGTGCAAGAGGATGAAGTGGCCCCAGGAACTAGTCGGTCAACAGAATATTGTTCTGCCTGCAAGTGTGTTGGTGGTTGTCCAAGGTATTCCGTGTCACAACTCTGTTAGAAGGTGTTCAGGGACGCGCTGTGTGCATCTATTTTACTCAGGGTGAACAAGGGCTACACAAACCTTGGAGAGGGGGAAGGGGTTTTCGGGTGCATTTACATCGATGGAGGCTTAAGGTACCAGGAAGGCCTCATTTGCTATATCTTTATAATCTCTGTCCCAGCATCGGTCTGCTGTTCAGGGATCTCCATTTGACCTCCTCAGTAATCGACTCCACTGAATGTGCCCCATCCCCAACCCTGAGGTCCCACTTGCTCGATTTCAAAGGATTGCAGGTTCGGACTCTGCGTTCTCTATCAGATTAAATCCTCCGGAGTTTGCCCTCTACATGCCATGAATTAACCAGCGCATCCATCGAGGTTCTGCATTAACCCGTATGTCCCCTAAATCTGGCCGGTTCTCTCTGCACCGCGCTATCCCTTCATCGTCCCCACCGACCTTCCCCTTCTGTCCTCAGTCGCCCTCACTCACCCACAGAATCTGTTCCAGTTTTCCTTTCAGAGAGGTCGATGCTTTCCCCCTCACGGGCCTTCTCCTTTCCTGTGTCCTCTCTGCATGTGTGGATCGTAGATAGAATAAGATTTATCTCACAGCCGATACCATCCATAGGTAAACGCCGCCATGTTTGCGTCTCTAGGTCTCAGCTCCCTCTCGGGATGATCTTTTTTCTAGTTTCATCTATTTTCTCTTAAGCTTCATGATATCATGCCCCCATCCCTATGATATCATTCCCCCACCGATATGATGTCATGCCCCACCACCATGATGTCATGCCCCATCCCCATGATGTCATGCCCTGGCCAGAATGGTTGTATCTATTCACCAGGTAACATTCTGAATGCGGCCCTGTCACCACACTCCTCCAGGCTCCCACCATTTACAGTCCCTCCTCCTATCCTCTCCCCGTCTTCTCTGAGAGAGTGGAGGACCACTCTGGGTGCACCCTCTCCCCTGGCACATCAAGTCTCTGCAGGAAGAGATTCATCGTCTCCCACCAGGTCCTGAAAATGCAGCCCGGTAGGAAAACAGGATCCACAGACAGGCGACGGGTTAGTGACCCCACATGAAGACCATTGTTCTCCTCTTCCTCTCTCAGTCCTTCCCTCAGCTCTTCAGTGAGACTCACTGAGCTCCATCCGATATTTGTCCGTGTGTCTGTGCTTCTGTGTCAGTCGGCTGCTCGGTGGAGTCTTGCAGAGGACAATAACGCTACCCTCCCGTCTGCAAACATGAGAAAGGATCATTAATAATGTCAGGGTTTGCCGTCTGCCCATAGGTTAAGTCTCACATCCGGTCACGTATCCTTTGTCCATTCCCTCATTTCCTCTCCATCTCTGTCCCTGTGTTTCCTATAGAGGGGGCAATTTCTGGGTCAAAATTTTGGGGGTGGGTTTGTGTCCTTATCCTTCCACCTGGGGTCCTCTGTGGATACAGAAAGTGACCATTTCAGTCTCCGTATCCCCACTGCACCGAGTCTCTGCTAAAGTCACCCTCATGGACGCCAGGGCAGCCTCTCCCATTCCAGATTGCAGGATAATCATAGAGATCGCGCCCACCCTGGACAGTCACTGATTCAGTCTATTCTCTTGGCCCTCTGTCCCTGTTGCCCGTATCTCCCAAGAAATGATTCTCGAACCCCATTTCCCTTCCCATCTCCTCAGCCACCCAATCCTTTCCTTCCATCTGCCTCCTCTCATTAGTTTATTCCTCCTTCTGAGTGAAATTCAAGCATTTTTCTTGGCCCTTTCTTCTTGGTTATCCTCTTTGGTTCTGTAGATTGTAGTGTGTGAATTCTGTACTTTAAATACCTATTTTAAGTGAGTGTGTACATGTTATTTTGGGTCTCAGTTATCCCATTCAGGACAATACTTTCTCATTCTATCTACTTGACTGCAGCTTCTCAATGTCCTTATTTTTCATATGTGTGTAGTATTCCATTGTGTAAATGAACCACATTATCTGTAGCCATTGTTTGGTTGAGGGGCATCTGGGTTATTTCTATTTCCTGTTCATTATGAAGAATTCCACTAGGAACATGATGGAGTACTTGTCCTTGCGGTATGGCAGGCCTTTTCAGATATAAGACCAGGTGTGGTATAGCTGGGACTTTGGGAAGATTATTTCCCATTTTCTCAGAATCCACTGAATAGATATACAAAGCATGATACAGATTTGCTCTTCTCCCAGCAAATGCAATTTTTATCCTGATATTTATCTGCTTCCTCAAAGGAGGTTCCCCCCACACTGGTCCTCTACCATGGACTCAGGTGATTGCATATGAAACTTCTGTCCATTTTAACTGGTCAGTAAATGCTAGAGCCTATTACTGAGAGCTGGAGGGGAATGTTGGTCCTGGAGGTTTGACGGTGGGGTTAGGTAGAAGTCAGAAGAGGGTAAGA
Organism: Rattus norvegicus; assembly: GCF_021556685.1. Lineage (NCBI taxonomy): Eukaryota > Metazoa > Chordata > Mammalia > Rodentia > Muridae > Rattus > Rattus norvegicus. The sequence goes on from NC_141555.1 coordinate 74,715,127, forward strand.
GGGGAAGGGAGAGGACTGAAGAAAAAGAAGAGGAAGGAATGAAGGATACAATCCATATGGGCTGGAGAAAGCACATGTAGCAAGGGGTTTTATGGTTGGGGAATAAGTTATGATAGTGTTAAAACTGCCCAATACACGTTTATAGATTATAATTATAATAACCAGATTGTGTGTTTTCTTTATGGGCTCATTGGGTTTGAAAATTCCAACAAGCTTTCCTCAACAGTATTTCTGGATCAAATTTTCTGTTAATAGAGATCTCCTCTTGTAGGGGCCCTAACCATTGCTCCATAGTCCAGTAGACACAGCTGTTTCTTCCTCAGTCATGACTCTTGTATTTTCTATGGACCTCTGTGTCTTCAGTGATCCAGGCCCAGTGTTCCTTTTTCTCGAGGTCTTCAATGATCTCACCCAGAGGCATTTCAGGTTTCTCAACTTGTTCCATCTAGTTGACCGCATCTTCATAATGTCCTTATTTTTCATAGCTGCATAGTATTCCACTTCAAATATTTCCTGATAACAGTGAACTGTCGTGAGCAGGCTAAAATTTCCCAAGAAAACATTAAACATTCAGTTTCTAAATCTAGATTTCCTCATTCTATGATGCTTTTGTTGACAGAATGGCCATGTCATTCATGAGCAGTTTGGTCTTACGGACATCAAAATCATTTCCTTCTCCAGTAATGGCCGCCATCCCTCTGTCAGAGATTTTTACCCTCGTTATTTTCGGTGACTGATATGATCTAGAAATTGTGACACCATCTGCATGCTAGAAAACGAGAGATGATTCAGGCGGACCCTGCTTCCACAGCCAACGATGTCACATGTGCCCTTGGGCAACCATGTCACACCCAAACAGCAAGATGTCGTATTTGACTCCACATGTGACTGCAAGATTGCCTCTTGTCCTGCATGCACCTTGGCAACCATGCCACACCTGACTGTGAGATAGATTTGAATCTACACCCAAAAGTAAGATGGCATCTTTGACTCTCTTAATCCTACCTGTCCCTGAGCATGGGAGGTTTTTCTATCTTCTGCTACCTTCCTCAGTTTCTTTCTTCAGAGATATGGAGTTCACACGAGACATGTTTCTGATGTGCTAGGTTAGAGTTATTTTATATTTCATATTTTATAATATATATATATGTGTATATATATGTGTATATATATATATCCATTGTGATTGGCATTTCTTCCATAATTTCTTCTCAGCCTTTCTGTCATTTGCATGACAGATTATTTTCATTTAATTTTTCATCCGTCCACTTGGCTGAAGGTGTTTTTCATATGTATGTCATTTCTGGTAAAATTTTGGGATCACATGTGTTCACTATTATATTATGCGTGAATGGCGATACACTGAGTTCTCCTTTTGCGATATCATCCCCTCGACCTCCTTTGGTTGTCTTATTGCTCTAGCTGAAAATTTAAGGAATTTACTGAAAGGATGCTGCGAGATGAGCAGTCTGTTCTCGTTCTCCAATTTAGTCGAATTGCCTTTTGCTTCCCCTCCCCCTTATTTTGGTATTAACTGTTGGCTTGCTATATTGCATTTTATGTAATATTTTTTGTATTTATTTAGTATTTTATTGCATTAGGTATGTGCCTGACATCCCTGGTCTCCCTGAGACCATAAATATGGAACGATGATGGATTTTGTCAAAGGCTTTTTCAGCATATAATGAGATAGTCTTGCATTTTTTCTTGTTTCTTCAATTCTGCTCCTTCACAGCATTGTGTAATAGTGAATATTAATAATTCATATTAAAATATTAATAATTAATATATTAATTTTGATATATTAATGTAATATATCAGTTACATTATTATATCACTATATATTAATTTAATATAGTAACAAAATATATTAATATTAATTATATTTACCATGTTGATATAATAAGTTAATGTATAAATACAATATGTTAATATTAATATATTAATAATAGTTACAGGTTATAATGTTAGGACATAACAATTTAATATATTACTTTATTAAAATATATATGTATTTTGTACGTATATATTGAATGATATACAACTACCAAAAAGTTAAATCCAAGGGGAACTCGCACGTTAATGGGAAATGCTGAGGGCTGAATTGTTTTTTCAGTTCAGTTTGCTTATATGGTGGATCACTTTGATGTGTTTTCATAGATTGATCCACTCCTGCATCCTCAGGAGAAAGCCAACATGATGGCACTGAATGGCGTATTGAAATGCCCTTGGATTTTGTTTTCGAGCATTTTACCTAGTCTTTTTTCCACCAATGTTCGTAAGGGAATTTCGTCTGAAATTCTTTCTTTGTTGAGTCGTTTGTGATTTAGGTGTCAGGGCGACTGTGGTGTCATGGAATCAGTTTGGCGTTTTCCTCCTGTTTCTGTGTTTTGGAGTAGGTTGAGAATTCTTTGAAAATCAGGTAGGAGTCTGCCCTCAATCAATCTGGCCCTGGGGCACTTTCAGTGAGGAAACTTAATTACTGTTTGTGTGTCTTTAGGGGTTGTAGAGCTATTTACATAGTTTATCCTACCTCAGTTTACCTGTGGTCAGTGTTATCCATCTACACAATCATCCATTTAATTCAGAGATTCTAATTTTGTAGACAGCAGGTTTTTGAAGTGAGACCTAATAATTCTGTGACTTTCATCATTGTCCATCGATGCAGCTCCCTGTTCATTTCTGATTTTGTTATTTGGATGCTGTCTTACCTCATATTACATTATCCGTCTGAGGGTTTGTCTGTCGGGTTGATGTTCCCAAGGAACCAGCTCTTGTTTTTGTTAATATTTGTATTCTCTTTGTTTCTGATGGATCACTTTCACCCCGAGTCTGATCATTTCTTTCTGTCCCCGTCTTTAATATGTATTTGCTTCTTTTTATTCTAGAGCTTTCATGTGTGCTGGGAAGTTGCTAGTGTGGGGTCTCTCCAGTTTCTTTATGAAAGTGCCCTGTGCTGCATGTGCACGTTCCTCTTAGCACTGCTTTCCTTATGTCCCTTAAGTTTGGAGATGATATGCCATCATTTCCATTGAATTCTAGGAACACTTTTTTTTTCAAGTCTTCTCTGAACTGGTGGTTCTTCTATTGCGAGTTATTGAATTTCCATGACTTTATAGACTTTTTGTTATTGTTGAAGTCCAGTTTTAATCCATGGCATTCTGAGAAGATCCAATGGTTAGCACAGTCTTTCTCTATCTGCTGTGGCTTGTTTGGCGAGGGAGAACATGATCAGTATAGGATAAGGTTCCATGAGGTAATGAAAAGAAAGTGTGTACTTTTGTATTCATGTGAAATATTCTGTAGATATCAGTGAGGTCAGATTAATTGAAACCCGTGCCAGTTACATTTTCTATTTTTATTGGTTCCTTTTTTAGTTTCTGTCTCAATGACCTGCCCTTGGTGAGATGGAACATTGATGTCTCCCACTATGAATGTGTGAGATTCGATGTGATATTTAAGCTTCAGCAATATTTCTCTCACTAATGTTGCTGCTTTTGTATTTGGGATATAGACATACAGAATTGAGATGCCATTTTGGTGGATTTTTCTTCTGATGCATATGAAGTGTCCTTCCTCTTCTTTTCTGATTACTTTTGGTTGAAGGTTTGATTTGCTGGATGTTAGGATGGCTACACTATCTTGTTTCTTGTTCAATTTCTTGGAAAAGCTTTTCCAATACCTTAGTCTGCGATTGTCTCTAACTCAATTGCTGGAGAGTGTTTCTTGAATGCAAGAGAATGACGAATCCTGTTTTACTGTCCTTTTATTGTTGAATAGAGGCCATTAATGCTTAACAGTATTAATGGCCAGTGATATTTACTTCATGCTATTTTGATGTTTGGGTACAGGATTTTCTTGCTTGCATGTATTTTTGTTTTGTTTTGTTTTGTTTTTTTTGGTGGGATGTTTGATGTGTATGTTAGTATAAATCTGTTCTGTCGGGTGCATGGTCTTCTTGTTTGCATGTTGTTTTTGTTTTTGGTCTTGGTTTTGGTTTTTTTTTTTTTTTTTTTTTTTGGATATGCAGGCGAGTATGTTATCTCTTCTGTAGGTTATGCTGTGTAATTTTTAATTTCTAGTGGGATGGTTCAATTTCTGAAAATCCATCAGTATAATCCACTATATAATGAATCAGAAAAAAATCACATGATAATACCATTAAATGCTGATAAAGCAATTCCAATCCCGCTTCACGCTAAAAGCATGAGAGTGATAAGGGAGACCAGTCCTATCGAGAAACATAGTAGACGCCATGGACAGCAAGCGGGTAATGAACATCAAGCTAAATATAAAGAAAATTAAAGCAATTCCATTAAAGGGAAGGACAATGTAAGGCTGCCCACTCTCCCTATTCAGTATAATATTTGAAATTCTATCCAGGGTAAAAACATGGTTTAAATTTGGTTCTGACATGGAGTATTGCCAAGTGCTGTGAAGGAGGAATGGCACAGCGTTTTAGAAATCCTGGGGTATGGCCCACTCTTTAGCACCGCCTCATTGCACCTCGGTGAGTCATAGCCCCAAGGACCAAGTGTACTGAGAACTTCATGCAGCGTTTCGCTCGGTTTTTCCCCTCATATCTCTCTAATTCTAAGAAGTACATAAAAATCCTCATTGAGCTTCCCACCACTCATAGAGCAACATCATTGGCATTTGCAATAATAGTGGTCGAGGTCTTTTAGGAGTTTCCTCTGTGGCAGACCAATGCTTCCACCACCACCCAAGGAAATGTAGAATAATGAGCGACTGCTATCACCCGTAAAAAGCATTTGTAAAAATAAAGTGGTTCATTAAACTGGCTAACATGATTTAACTACTGGCTCTGATGTTAAAAAAAAAAAACAATTTAGGGAACAATTTGAAGTTCGGAAAGGCTGGGGCTTTTTAAGGTTCTCGATCAAGAACATGGCCGCACTGGCTAATGGTGTGACTGTCACAGAGGCTGGACCCTTGAGGACTGATTTCTGTCCCAGTTGTACCCTCAGCTTCCTGATAGGATTTAATAAGGATTGACAATCACAGGTGTGCATTCTGATAATTTAAAGTAGATATGACATTTTTTACACAGATGTTTAGATTTGTGCTCTTTAAAAAATTCTTCTTAGAGTACTTTTAGAGATAAATAATATGATATTTAACCATTTCTCTGTAAATTCAAATTGCTGCCTATAGAGAAGGGAAACCGAGTGAGAAAACTACATTGCTTACTCTTTCTTACTCTGTAACAAATTGCTTACTTATGAAGTTATGTTGGACTTGGGAGTACTTTGTTTTCTTTGTGTGTACTGTGTAATATTGGTTCTCATACAGTATTGGGTATCGCTTTTCTCAGGATCAAGAACAAGAAGACACTGGAACATGATCACATTTGCAGCTTTACATGGCTTGAAAGATTTCACTAGGATATCAAAGCTCCTTGTTGTGTTTTGCCCTGAAGTTGTCTGTATTTTGATGCTAATTCCACTGCCCCAAGGACAGCTGCCTAGTCATGGACTCAGAACTCAGGTCACATCACCAGAACCACCTGCCCATTGAATTTGTAAAGTAGAGGTGAGGGGCAGGTACAGGATAGAAGGAGGCCTGTCATTGGTGGAGAAGGAAGGATGGGTGGAGAGATGTTTAAAGGAGGAGGAGGAGACTAGAGGAATAAGGAGAGGTAGGAAGAGGAGAGGGTGTGAAGGCACGGCAGGTGGGGTTAAGATTCTGTTCTGTGTATTTATAGGTTGTTATTAATGTTCATAAGAGATGGATGGTAAAGTGCTTTGTATATTTAAGTGGGCAATTATATCTTATCCATTGGGTCAAAATTATTGTGTTATGTGTTCTTCTGTGTGAGGGTTTGAGTATAGGAAAGTGTGTGGTGGCAAGGGACACTGGGCCGACACAGAGGAGGGATGTAATTTCACCAAGATATCTACCAGATATAGTGGGACACTACGGTGCTCCTGATAGCAGGGTAAAAGACAAGTTTTCTCTTTTCTTTTTTGTTTTTACTTCAACAGATGGCAAAACAAGGTGATGGGCAAGAATACACTAGTAATCATAAAAGTTGAGAGAACCTTTTTATTTTCTTTTTTTATTTTTTTTTTTTCAGTTTTTTTATTTATTTAATACTTAATAATAATTCTTGGGTTTCTGGGCAAACATCCGCCTCCCCCCTCCTCTTTCTTATGGGTGTTCCCCTCCCAAACCTCCACCCATTGCCGCACTCCCCCAAACTGTCTAGTTCACTGGGGGTTCAGTCTTAGCAGGACCCAGGGCTTTCCCTTCCACTGGTGCTCTTACTAGGATATTCATTGCTACCTATGAGGTCAGAGACCAGGGTCAGTCCATGTATAGTCTTTAGGTAGTGGCTTAGTCCCTGGAAGCTCTGGTTGCTTGGCATTGTTGTACATATGGGGTCTCGAGCCCCTTCAAGCTCTTCCAGTTCTTTCTTTGATTCCTTCAACTGGTGTCCTATTCTCAGTTTAGTGTTTTGCTGCTGGCATTCTCCTCTGTATTTGCTGTATTCTGGCTGTGTCTCTCAGGAGAGATCTATATCTGGCTCCTGTCGGTCTGCACTACTTTGCTTCATCCATCTTGTCTAATTGGGTGGCTGTATATGTATGGGCCACATGTGGGGCAGGCTCTGAATGGGAGTTCCTTCAGTCTCTGTTTTAATCTTTGCCTCTCTCTTCTCTGCCAAGGGTATTCTTGTTCCCTTTTTAGAGAAGGAGTGAAGCATTCACATTTTGATTATCCGTCTTGAGTTTCATTTGTTCTAGGCATCTAGGGTAATTCAAGCATTTGGGCTAATAGCCACTTATCAATGAGTGCATACCATGTATGTCTTTCTGTGATTGGGTTAGCTCTGACAGGATGATATTTTCCAGTTCCAACAATTTCCCTATGAATTTCATAAAGCCGTTGTTTTTGATAGCTGAGTAATATTCCATTGTGTAGATGTACCACATTTTCTGTATCCATTCCTCTGTTGAAGGGCATCTGGGTTCTTTCCAGCTTCTGGCTATTATAAATAAGGCTGCAATGAACATAGTGGAGCATGTGTCTTTTTTACACGTTGGGGCATCTTTTGGGTATATGCCCAAGAGAGGTATAGCTGGATCCTCAGGAAGTTCAATGTCCAATTTTCTGAGGAACCTCCAAACTGATTTCCAGAATGGTTTTACCAGTCTGCAATCCCACCAACAATGGAGGAGTGTTCCTCTTTCTCCGCATCCTCGCCAGCATCTACTGTCACCTGAGTTTTTGATCTTAGCCCTTATCACTGGTGTGAGGTGAAATCTCAGGTTTGTTTTGATTTGCATTTCCCTTATGACTAAAGATGTTGAACATTTCTTTAGGTGTTTCTCAGCCATTAGGCACTCCTCAGCTGTGAATTCTTTGTTTAGCTCTGAACCCCATTTTTTTTATTAACTTGAGTATTTCTTATATACATTTCGAGTGTTATTCCCTTTCCCGGTTCCTGGGCTGAACCCCATTTTTTAATAGGGTTATTTGTTTCCCTGCGGTCTAACTTCTTGAGTTCTTTGTACATTTTGGATATAAGGCCTCTATCTGTTGTAGGATTGGTAAAGATCTTTTCCCAATCTGTTGCTTGCTGATTTGTCCTAACAACAGTGTCCTTTGCCTTACAGAAGCTTTGCAGTTTTATGAGATCCCATTTGTCGATTCTTGATCTTAGAGCATAAGCCATTGGTGTTTTGTTCAGGAAATTTTTTCCAGTGCCCATGTATTCCAGATGCTTCCCTAGTTTTTCTTCTATTAGTTTGAGTGTGTCTGGCTTGATGTGGAGGTCCTTGATGCACTTGGACTTAAGCTTTGTACAGGGTGATAAGGATGGATCGATCTGCATTCTTCTACATGTTGCCCTCCAGTTGAACCAGCACCATTTGCTAAAAATGCTATCTTTTTTCCTTTGGATGGTTTTGGCTTCCATTGTCAAAAATCAAGTGACCATAGGTGTGTGGGTTCATTTCTGGGTCTTCAATTCTATTCCATTGGTCTATCTGTCTGTCTCTGTACCAATACCCTGCAGTTTTTATCACTATTGCTCTGTAATACTGCTTGAGTTCAGGGATAGTGATTCCCCCTGAAGTCCTTTTATTGTTGAGGATAGTTTTAGCTATCCTGGGTTTTTTGTTATTCCAGATGAATTTGCAAATTTTTCTTTCTAACTCTTTGAAGACTTGGATTGGTATTTTGATGGGGATTGCATTGAATCTGTATATTGCTTTTGGTAAAATGGCCATTTTTACTATATTAATCCTGCCAATCCATGAGCATGGGAGATCTTTCCATCTTCTGCGGTCTTCTTCAATTACTTTCTTCAGTGCCTTGAAGTTCTTATTGTACAGATCTTTTACTTGCTTGGTTAATGTCACACCAAGGTACTTTGTATTATTTGTGTCTATTATGAAGGGTGTCGTTTCCCTAATTTCTTTCTCGGCTTGTTTCTCTTTTGTGTAGAGGAAGGCTACTGATTTATTTGAGTTAATTTTATACCCAGCCACTTTGCTGAAGTTGTTTATCAGCTTTAGTAGTTCTCTGGTGGAACTTTTGGGATCACTTAAATAAACTATCATATCATCAGCAAATAGTGATATTTTGACCTCTTCATTTCCAATCTGTATCCCCTTGACCTCCTTTTGTTGTCTGATTGCTCTGGCTAGAATTTCAAGAACTATATTGAATAAATAGGGAGAGAGTGGGCAGCCTTGTCTAGTCCCTGATTTTAGTGGGATTGCTTCTAGTTTCTCTCCATTTAGTTTAATGTTAGCAACTGGTTTGCTGTATATGGCTTTTACTATGTTTAGGTATGGGCCTTGAATTCCTATTCTTTCCAGGACTTTTATCATGAAGGGGTGTTGAATTTTTTCAAGCTTTCTCAGCATCTAATGAAGTGATCATGTGGTTTTGTTCTTTCAGTTTGTTTATAGAATGGATCACGTTGATGGTTTTCCATATATTAAACCATCCCTGCATGCTTGGGTTGAAGCCTACTTGACAATGGTGGATGATTGTTTTGATGTGCTCTTGGATTCGGTTTGCCAGAATTTTATTGAGTATTTTTGCGTCGATATTCTTAAGGGAAATCGGTCTGAAGTTCTCTTTCTTTGTTGTGTCTTTGTGTGGTTTAGGTATAAGAGTAATTGTGGCTTCAGAGAAGGATTTTGGGAGTGATCCATCTGTTTCAATTTTGTGGAATAGTTTGGATAATATTGGTATGAGGTCTTCTATGAAGGTTTGATAGATTTCTGCACTAAACCCATCTGGACCTGGGCTCTTTTTGGTTGGGAGACCTTTTAATGACTGGTCCTATTTCCTTAGGAGTTATGGGGTTGTTTAACTGGTTTATCTGTTCCTGATTTAACTTAGGTACCTGATATTTGTCTTGGAAATTGTCCATTTCCTGTAGATTTTCAAGTTTTGTTAAATATAGGCTTTTATATTAAGATATGATGATTTTTTGAATTTCCTCTGAATCTGTAGTTATGTCTCCCTTTTCATTTCTGATTTTGTTAATTTGGACGCACTCTCTGTGTCCTCTCGTTAGTCTGGCTAAGGGTTTATCTATCTTGTTGATTTTCTCAAAGAACCAACTTTTGGTTCTTTTGATTCTTTCTATGGTCCTTTTTGTTTCTACTTGGTTGATTTCAGCTCTGAGTTTGATTATTTCCTGCCTTCTACTCCTCCTGGGTGTATTTGCTTCTTTTTGCTCTAGAGATTTTAGGTGTGTTTTCAAGCTGCTGACATATGCTCTCTCCTGTTTCTTTCTGCAGGCACAAAGCGCTATGAGTTTTCCTCTTAGCACAGCTTTCATTGTGTCCCATAAGTTTGGGTATGTTTTACCTTCATTTTCATTAAATTCTAAAAAGTTTTTAATTTCTTTATTCCTTCCTTGACTAGGTTATCTTTGAGTAGATCATTGTTCAATTTCCACGTATATTTGGGCATTCTTCCCTTATTGTTATTGAAGACCAGTTTTAGGCCGTGGTGGTCTGATAGCACGCATGGGATTATTTCTATCTTTCTGTACCTGTTGAGGCCCGTTTTTTGACCAACTATATGGTCAATTTTTGAGAAAGTACCTTGAGGAGCTGAGAAGAAGGTATATCCTTTTGCTTTAGGATAGAATATTCTATAAATATCTGTTAAGTCCATTTGGCTCATGACTTCTCTTAGTCTGTCTACGTCTCTGTGTAATTTCTGTTTCCATGATCTGTCCATTGATGAGAGTGGGATGTTGAAATCTCCCACTATTATTGTGTGAGGTGCAATGTGTGTTTTGAGCTTTAGTAAGGTTTCTTTTACGTATGTAGGTGCCCTTGTATTTGGGGCATAGATATTTAGGATTGAGAGTTCATCTTGGTGGATTTTTCCTTTGATGAATATGAAGTGCCCTTCCTTATCTTTTTTGATGACTTTTAATTGAAAATTTATTTTATTTGATATTAGAATGGCTACTACAGCTTGCTTCTTCTGACCATTTGCTTGGAAAGTTGTTTTCCACCCTTTCACTCTGAGGTAGTATCTATCTTTGTGTCTGAGGTGTGTTTCCTGTAGGCAGCAGAATGCAGGGTCCTCGTTGCGTATCCAGTTTGTTAATCTATGTCTTTTTATTAGGGATTTGAGGCCCTTGATGTTGAGAGATATTAAAGAATAGTGATTATTGCTTCCTTTTATATTCATATTTGGATGTGAGGTTATGTTTGTGTGTTTTTCTTCTCTTTGTTTTGTTGCAAGGCGATTAGTTTCTTGCTTCTTCTAGGGTATAGCTTGCCTCCTTATGTTGGGCTTTACCCTTTATTATCCTTTGTAGTGCTGGATTTGTAGAAAGATATTATGTAAATTTGGTTTTGTCATGGAATATCTTGGTTTCTCCATCTATGTTAATTGAGAGTTTTGCAGGATACAGTAACCTGGGCTGGCACTTGTGTTCTCTTAGTGTCTGTATGACATCTGTCCAGGATCTTCTGGCCTTCATAGTTTCTGGCGAAAAGTCTGGTGTGATTCTGATAGGTCTGCCTTTATATGTTACTTGACATTTTTCCCTTACTGTATTTAATATTCTTTCTTTATTTTGTGCGTTTGGTGTTTTGACTATTATGTGACGGGAGGTGTTTCTTTTCTGGTCCAATCTATTTGGAGTTCTGTAGGCTTCTTGTATGCCTATGGGTATCTCTTTTTTTAGGTTCGGGAAGTTTTCTTCTATGATTTTGTTGAAGACATTTACTGGTCTTTGAGCTGGGAGTCTTCACTCTCTTCTATACCTATTATCCTAAGGTTTGATCTTCTCATTGAGTCCTGTATTTCCTGTATGTTTTGGACCAGTAGCTTTTTCTGCTTTACATTATCTTTGACAGTTGAGTCAATGATTTCTATGGAATCTTCTGCTCCTGAGATTCTCTCTTCCATTTCTTGTATTCTGTTGGTGATGCTTGTATCTACAGCTCCTTGTCTCTTCTTTTGATTTTCTATATCCAGGGTTTTTCCATGTGTTCTTTCTTGATTGCTTCTATTTCCATTTTTAATTACTTCAACTGTCTGATTGTGTTTTCCTGCAATTCTTTCAGGGATTTTTGTGTCTCCTCTCTATGGGTTTCTACTTGTTTTTTTATGTTTTCCTGGAATTCTTTCAGGCATTTTTGCGATTCCTCTCTGTAGGCTTCTACTTGTTCTCTAAGGGAGTTCTTCACGTCTTTCTTGAAGTCCTCCATCATCATGATCAAATATGATTTTAAAACTAGATCTTGCTTTTCTGGTGTGTTTGGATATTCCATGTTTATTTTGGTGGGAGAATTGGGCTCCGATGATGCCATGTAGTCTTGGTTTCTGTTGCTTGGGTTCCTGTGCTTGCCTCTCGCCATCAGATTATCTCTAGTGTTACTTTGTTCTGCTATTTCTGGTAATGGCTAGACTGTCCTATAAGCCTGTGTGTCAGGAGTGCTGTAGACCTGTTTTCCTGTTTTCTTTCAGCCATTTATGGGGACAGAGTGTTCTGCTTTCGGGCGTGTAGTTTTTCCTCTCTATAGGTCTTCAGCTGTTCCTGTGGGCCTGTGTCTTGAGTTTACCAGGCAGGTCACTTGCAGGGGAAAAGTTGGTCCTACATGAGGTTCCGAGGCTCAAGTGTGCTCGTGGGGTACTGCCTAAGTCCTCTCCTCGGAGGCAGCAACCGAGAAGATCTGCGCTGCTCTTTCCGGGAGCCTCCGTGCACCAGGGTTCCAGATGGCGTTTGGTGTTTTCCTCTGGCGTCTGGATGTGTACAGAGTGCAGTCTCTTCTGGTTTCCCAGGCGTGTCTGCCTCTCTGTAGGTTTAGCTCTCCCTTCCACGGGATTTGGGTGCAGAGAACTGTTTATCCGGTCTGTTTCCTTCAGGTTCCGGCGGTGTCTCAGGCCCAGGGGTCCTGCCGCTCCTGGGCCCTCCCCTACGGGAACCCAGAGGCCTTATACAGTTTCCTCTTGGGCCAGAGATGTGGGCAAAGGTGGGCAGTGTTGGTGGTCTTCTCCGCTCTGCAGCCTCAGGAGTCCCCACCTACCAGGCGGTGAGGTCTCTCTCCCACGGTGTTTGGGGACCTTTTTATTTTCTATGGAAGAGGACACCAGTGTCATATTAAGTCTTGATAACTTAAGGGCGGGAAATCAAACAAAGAAATGGGGAAGCGTCCTGGGATGGCAGACTGTCGGTCCCTGCTGTGTGATAAGTAATGGCAGCTCAGAGAGTTAAGAGATTAAAGCTGCTTTTTAAAGAAAGTAGTTTAGAAAGTCTTTCAGGATACTTATATGCTTTTTAACGTGGGCTCCATGGGAATTTTGGGTGGAAATCATAGATACACAAGATACTTCTTTTTTTTTTTTCAGGTATTATTAAAAAGTGATTAAGTGTGTTTTTAGAAAGAAGAGAGTAGAGAGTTTACCTGAATCAGGTGGGGATTTTCATCTACTGTTCAGAACTCAGGGAAAAATTATTCACTACCACGTAGAGAGTTGTGATGAAATGTCTGTAACACCAGGGAAAGTGAATGCAGATATATATTGTAGAAGTAATTAAGGGTAAAGAAAAATCTGTGGCTTCGGGTAGAGAGCTTAACAGATTAAGATATTTTGGGCAAAATTCCTGGTTTGATGTGTTGCTTATTGATATTAGAATTGATAGAATGTATTTGGGTGGTTTTATGAATTACCCCACTATATGTCTCGTTGATGACGGCTTGCGAAGGTTTGTGGTTACTTTTGATATTTACCACAATAGGAAGTTCAAATTGTCTTAATGTGGGCTCCACGGGAACTTTGGGTTAATTTCCTGATACCACTGAGTACAGAGTGATATCAGGCTCATTGTGTACATAAATTCCTTTTTTAAAAATTGTTTAGTCTTCATGATGGGTGTGACTTTGAGTTTTATGCTTATGTTATTACCCTGGGAGAGAGTGCAAGATACAAGCTTTTCTGGTTTCAGACTAGGGAACAGAGTATTTTGGGAGAAAGATTTTGTCCTTGTGTTTTTAAAACTTGTGATTAGGCTCTGGAAACCTCACAGAGTCATACTGATGAGATTTGAGAGCGGTAGAACGCCTGAAAAATATATTCAGGAGAATCAAATGAAAAGATATCTCGATTCTAAAACTTTATCTTGAGAGTTGTATTTTGCAGAGTGTACCTACTTGGAATCCTGGTCTCAGTGACTTTCAGCTGGGTCCAGTCAGGACATATCGGCAATCGAATTTGCTTCATTCTTCATACCCTCTACCCCTAAGGATATTTCAACGCCCATGTACACCTTGAAGAAGTTATGGAGGAGTCCTCGTCTCAATTCCCTAGAATTTTTGGGGTGGGGCTGGAATTGGTTATTCTAAAGTTGTTTTTATAAAGAATTTAAAATTGGATGAAATTTAGCAAGGAGGAATAAGATAGATTGAGCTATACAGTCAGAATCGCTTTTGGTAACAAAGCTTTATCTTATCTTTGTTTGGGTATAGAATTTATTTGACAAAAAAAATTTAAAAGTACAAGAACCAATCCTAATATTGTTTTCATTACAAACTTCTGAGTTGATTACACCTGTGAGTTAGGATTCAAATAGCAAAGTCATGGCTCTGACTTTGTAAGAGAACTTTCAAGACAATATTAAGATATGAAGACAATAGTCTAGATTATCTTAGATAGATACATGGTTTTCAACAACGTCAGAAATCCACAAAATTAGAGATTTAAAGTTATTATTTATCTTTAGTTGCTCCTAACTGTTCCCCTTTGGCAGATTTAATGAAGAATTTGAACATCTCTACCTCCACATGAGGCAATATTTGTGGCTAGGCAGTCACTGGAAAAAAATGCCTGTTTCATCTGCGATTAATACTATCCAGAAAAGGACAAATCTGCAGAGGATTTGACTGATAAACCCTGCCATTACAGGGTAATCAGACCTTCCAAGTCTGCATTTCAAGAGGCTGTCAGTTGATCTTGGGACAGAAGGCTGAAGACTTGCACTCACCCGTTGCTAACAGGGGACTGTGCTAGTGGAGATTTGTCTCTACAACATCTCAGTTCTAGACGTCGTCTTAGGCTTCCTATGTGTATAGATATTTGGTCATTCTCAGATTTCTGACGGGGTTGGAGACTGATTATAGTCTCATTGCTTATCAGGCTGTATAACTCTGAATATACATATTTTACTGGATAGTTATCAGATAGTACACAAGCTTGCCAAGACATAATATATATTTTAAGCTTTTCTGAAGATGGAATGAAGAACTAAATGTTCTTTCTAACTGGTATAGTGATGGACTGGGTGTTGAGTATATCATATGCTTTATAAATTGTAGAACGGTAATAATCTTACTCAATTGATATGTAAAGGAAAAGGCTGTTTAACTGGACAAAAAGTGAGAAATGTTGTTTACAGTGAAGTTATCTGTATTTTGATGCTAATCCACTGCTCCAAGGACAGTGGCCTTGTCCTACACTCAGAACACATGTGACTTCCCCAGAACCACTTCCCAATTAGGTTTGTGAAGTACAGGTGAGGGGCAGGTACAGGATAGAAGGAGGCCTATCATTGGAGGAAAAGGAAGGAAGGGCAGGAAAGAAGTTTGAAGGAAGTAGAAGAGACTAGAGGAAAAGGAGAGACAGGAAGAGGAGAGGGTGAGAAGCCACAACAGGTGAAATTAAGATTCTGTTCTGTGTATTTACTGGTTGTTATTAATGTTCCTAAGGGATGGATGGTACCAGGCTTTGCATGCTTAAGTGGGCTATTATATCTTATCAATGGGGTCAAAGATTATTGTGTTGTGGGTTCTTTTATGTGAGGTTTTGACTCTAAGAACGTGTGTGGCAGTAAGAGACACTGGGCAGCTGAGGAGTGGGGATGTATTCAACCAAGATATCTAGCAGACCTGGGAAACTACGGTGCCAGAGATAGCGGGGTAAAAGACTACTTTTTATTTTTATATTTTTGCAACAACACTTTCACTTCTGTATTTGAAATGCTCTTGGTGTGTCCCTTAGGGAAGATCTATATCTGGTTCCTGACAGAATGTGCTTCTTAGGTTCATCAATCTTGTCTAGTTTTGGTGGCTGATATATATATATATCACCAGGAACCACCAGTATATATATGTATATATACTGGTGGTTCCTATAGCTATGCGATTAGGGGGAATTTTAACACGGATTCTGAGCAGCTACGTCAAGTATGTAGAATCCACAAACAGCAATGCCAAGGAGACTCACTCCTGTTCTTATGAGCCTAATAATGTTGAGGTTTCATTGGACCTCAAATTCTTCCCCCCCTGCCAATCCTCCTGTATCTTATCTTTGGCCTGAAGAAAGAATCATTTTAAAACATCCAAAACCCTGAAATCTCACTCTTGGAACACGGGAAGGTAGATATTACAGAAATGATATCTAATGGGACTACATAGTCCACGCTTTCCTTTGATTTATTCAGGCAGTTATTTTTTTGCATATAATAAAAATTTTGGAGTTTATCATTTTAAGTAGGTACACAATATTTACACTGTTAAATTCACTTCATAGCTTGGCCACATTTGTTGCCAAAATCACTGCCAAAAAAATTGGAATTTGAAAACAGAATTTTTGAGTACACATTCAGGAATATCTATAAAGTCCCCTTTCAAGGAATGAACAATTAGAAAATGAAATACAAAATTCACTCTATTAAACGTCTGTAGAGAAAAAAATGGCTTGTGGGAAAAACCTAGGAAATTGAACCGTTTGTCACAGGAATGGACCCGGGAATAGAGATTTTATCCAGAAGATTCTCCTACATCCCGTGTTCCTAGATCTTTCTACTCAATACAAGCCCCTGACTGATTTTCTCCATGTAGAGCCTGTAACCACTGATGAAGCAAAGAGAAGTTTCGAGCTGTCGAGAGATTTAGTACATAAATGTTACCACTGTGTCACAGTAGACATTCCGGGAAAAGGCACACTCAAATCTGGTCAATGTAAGGATAGCTGTTCAGCAGGTAGGCTATGGCGGTTCTCAGTGACATCATCATTTGGCACTCACTGAAAAATCTCTTGTACCCTGAAGAGCCCTAGCTTTTGATGTCACAAGGAACTGCATCACATATATTACTGCAGTACCTCTAGGGATTACTAAATGGCCTCTATTTCAGTGCAAACAGCCATTTCGGAAAGAGAACAAAGAGGATGTACATAACAAAAATAAGTAGAAGTAAGTTGGCCTTCTGTTTTAGTTTAAAAAAAATGAAGAAATATGTGGTACATGGGAAAGCGCAGTGAGTGCTGTGTAGGGTTGTGAGGGTTCACTGAACACATAGCCTTGATCTGAGCCTTCCACATATGGGATTCAGGATGTGGGAGCATCTCAGTAGCATCTGGATTTCCTTGCTTCTTATGGTTCCTGGAAGTCAGAGATTTTTTATCTTTAATATCTTTATTTCAAAAGCCAGGTGTTGGGAAGGGTACAGTTGTTTTTCTGAGAGCTCATGGCTTTCATTCTCTTTACCCAGGAGAAAAAGGTCCTAAGGAAGGAGGGATGACATGTATTGTGTCCTCAGCTCAGTGTAAACTCCTCCTTGCTTTGGATTCCTATAGTGCACTTTGTTTCTGACACTGAAATATGGGACAGAGATGTCCATCTAGTTCAGAACCATCATCTCAGTCTTTCCATTAGTATTACTCTGATTACCATTCCCTGACTGGTACCCTTTAGATTTCTGTGTCAATACATATGATTCATTGACACTTTTCTTTTCTTTTACTTCTATCATTTGTGTTTTTTTTTAATTTTTTAGCAATTTTTATTGCTTTTTAATTGGAAACTTCTATATTTACATTTCAAATGTAATTTCCTTTCCCAGTTTCCTGTCCATAAGAGCCCTAACCTGTCCCCCTCCCATTTTTCTATAACCCCCTTACTGCCTCTTGACAGTCCGTTGACCTGGGAATCAAAACTACGGAGGACCAAGGTCCCCTTCTTCCATTGGTGCCCACCAAGGCCATCTTCGGATACATATGCAGTTAGAGCCATTGGTCTATACATGTGCAGTCTTTGAATATTGGTTTAGTACCAGAAAGGTTTCCTTCTTTGGCATTGTTCTTATGGGGATTAAAGCCCCATTCAGCTCTTGTAATCCTTACTGAACATTTACCAACAAGAAGTCCATTTTTAGTTCATGGGTTTGCCACTATCATTTACCTCTGTATTTCACATACTTTAGCTGTGTCTCTCAGGAAAGGTCTATATCTGGCTCCTGGAAGAATTCACTTCTTAACCTCATCAATTTTATATCGTTTTGGTGGCAGATGTATATATATATATATATATATACTTTTGGTGGCTTCTACACCTAGGTGGTTAGGTGGAATGTTAACATAGATTCTGCCCAACTAGGTCAAAAATGTAGAATTCAGAAATAACAATGTCAAATAGACTCTCTCCTGTATTATGAACATATTGAATTTGAGGTTTGACTGGTAATCATGCCATTCTTCTCCCTGCCTATCCTCCGGTATCTAAGGTTTTTACTTAAGAAAGAATAATGGTAAAACATCAAAAACCCTCTAGTCTGGACATGAGAACACAGGAAGATAGTTAGTGCAGAATTGATATCAAATTGAACTAGAGAACCAAATTCTACAGTCCATGTTGCCTTTGCTTTCCTGATGTCTGGTAATTTTCAGATAAAATAAGCATTTAGGAGTTCATCATTTGCAGTGACTACACAGTATTTACACCGTTATGCTCACTCTATTGCTGGGCACACTTTGTTGCCAAAATCATTGCGGAAAGTGGAATTGGAAAACATAATTTTTGAGTACACATTGAGGAATATTTATGAAGTCCCATGTCAAGGAAAGTACAATAAGTACGTGAAATGCAATATTCATTTAATTAAAGGTCTATACGGAAAATACTGGCCTTTGTGATACATAGAAAACCAAGAAAATTGAACTCTATGTCACAGGAATGAACCTGGGTATAAAAATATAATCTAGAGGAATCTCCTACACTAGATGTCCCTAAATCTTTTCTACCCATGCCAAGCCCCTGATTAACTTTCTCCATCCAGAGCATGTAACCGCTAATAAAGCAGAGAGAAGTCTTTAGGTTTAGAGAGATGGAGTATGTAAAGGATTCCACAGTGTCACAGGAGACATACCTGGAAAGGGCACCCTCAAATCTGATCAATGAAAGGAAAGGTGTTTAACAGGTAAACCGTGGCACGTCTCAATGACATCATTATTAGGCCTTCCCTGAAAAATCTATTGTAACCTGGAAAGCCCTAGCTTCTGTGATGTCACAAGTGTTGTCGTGACTGCAATTCCCTCTCAGATATCACTTCAGTACCTCTAGTGTCTACTAATTGATCTCTAATTCAGAATAAACAGCCATTTGGGAGGGAGAACAAAGAGGATTAAGAGATCAGAGAAGGGGAGAAGGAAGCTGGCCTTCTTTTTTGGAATTAAAAAAGGAACAAATACATGGTCCTTGGGAAAGCTCAGTGAGTCCTTGGTTCAGATTGAGTGGGAATGCCTTGATGTGAGCCTTCCATATATGGGTCACAGAAGCTGGAGCCTCCCAACAACATCTGGACTTCCCTGTTATTATGGTTCTTGAAAGTCAGAGAATTTATATCATTCAATTCTTTATTTCAATAGCCAAGTGTTGAAAAGGGCACAGTTGTTTTCCTGAGAGCTCATGGCCTTTATTCTTTTTGTCAAAAAGAAAGTGTCCTAAGGATGAAGGGATGGACAAGTAGTGTGTCCTCAGCTCAGAATAAACTCCTCCATGCTTTGGATATGTATGCTGCTGTCTGTGTCTGACACTGATATCTGGGAGAGAGAAGTGCTTCTGGTTGAGGCTTCATCATCTCTGTCTTTCCACTAGTATTACTCTTTATACCACTTTAGATTTCCAACTCAATAGATGTGATTAGTTGTCAGTTTTCTTTTATATCTTTCATTTTTTTTTACTCTTTAGCAAATTTTATTTTTTTAACTGGATGTTTCTATATTTAAATTTAGAAAATTATTTCCTTTCCCAGATCCCTGCTCATAAGATACATACACGTTCCCTTCCCCTTCTTCTCAAACCCCCTTTTCTGCCAATTGGCATTCCCTTGAACTTGGAGAGAAACCAAGGTAGGACAATAGGCTTCTACTCCCATCGTGCCCAACAAGGATGGGGAGAAGGAACCTGGCCTTCTGCCTTGGTATAAAAATAAGAGCGAATATGTGCACCTTAGGAATGCTAAGTGATTACTTCGTATGTGTTGAATGGAGTAACTTAAGAGATCGCCTTGCGCTTAACCTTCCCCATAAGGGAATCAGGAGCTGAGAGCCTCTCAGAAGCATCTGGACTTCCATGATCATATGGTTCCTGGAAGTCAGATGGTTTATATCATTCATTTCTTTACTCCAAACGCCAAGTGTTGTGAAGGGCACAGTTGTTTTCCTGAGAGCTCATGGCCTTTATTCTTTTTGTCCAAAAGAAAGTGTCCTAAGGAAGAAGGGATGGACAATTATTGTGTCCCTAACTCAGTGTACACGCCTCCATGCTTTGGATGCCAATAGTGCAGTTTGTATCTGACTCTGATATTTGGGAGAGAGAAGTGCTTCTAGTTTAGACTTCATCTTCTCTGTCTTTCCACTAGTATTACTCTGATTACCACTTTAGATTTCCGAGTTAAAAGGTGTAAGTAGTTGCCAGTTTTCTTATCTTTCATATCTTCCTTTTATTTATTTTTTAGCAAATTTTAGTGCTTTTTAAACTGCATGTTTCTATTTTACAAGTAAAATATTATTTTCTTTTTCATTTTCCTTCCCATAAGTTCCCTTCCTATTCACTATCACTACTTTAACCACACTTTCTGCCCCTTGACAATCCCTTGAATTAGAAGACAATCCTAGGTTGGATCAAGGGCTTCTCCTTCCATTGGTGACCATCAAGGCCATCCTCTGCCACATATCCATTTAGAGCAATTGGTCTGTCCATGTAAAGTCTTTGAATATTGGTCTAGTACCAGGAAGCTCTGGATCATTTGTAATATTGTTCTTATGGTGTTGAAAGCCCCTTCAACTCTTGTAATCCTTTCTCAAAATCTACCAACAAGAGGTCTGTTTTCAGTTCACTGGTTTGCAACTAGCATTCTCTTCTGTATTTGACATGCTCTAGCTGTGTCTCTCAGGAAAGATCTATATCCAGTTCCTGTTAGAATGCTCTTCATAGCTTCATCAATCTTACTTAGTTTTGGTGGCTGATATATATATATATATATATATATATATATATATATATATATATATATATATATATACTTTTGGTGACTCCTACAGTTATGAAAATAGGTGGAATTTTAACATAGATTCTGCACAACTAGGTCAAGAAGGTAGAATCCACAAATGGCATTGCCAAATAGACTCTCTCCTGTTCTTATGAAATTATTGAAGTTGAGGTTTCAATGCTCCAGAAGCCATTTTCTTTCTGCCCATCCTCCTCTATCTTATGTTTGGCCTTAAGAAAGAATCATGGTAAAACATCCTAAACCCTTAAATCTGGGCCTGAGACACTGGAATATAGATATTGCAGATGATATCAAAAGTGACTAGAGAACAGAATTCTATGCTCCATGTGGTCCTTAGCTTTACTGATATCTGGAAATTTTGGTTAAAATAGGATTTCGGAGTTTATCATTTGATGTCGGTACACCATATTTACACTCTTATACTCAGTCTATAGCTGTTCACCTTTGTTGAGAAATCATTGCAAAAAATGGAAGAGGAAATCAGAATTTTTGAGTACATATTCAGGAACATTTATAAAATCAGCTATTAAGGAATATACAATAAGAAATGAAATACAATATTCATTCAACTAAAGGACTGTAGGGGATATACTGGCCTTTGGGAGACAGAGAAATCCTAGAAATTGAACTGTATTTCACAGTAATGAACCTGGGAATAAAATATTATCTTGGAGAATCTCCTACACTCCACGTTCCTAAATCTTTTCTACCCATGCCAAGTCCCTGAACAAATTTCACCATTCAGAGCATGTAACCACTAATGAAGCAAAGAGAAGTTTGTAGTTTTAGAGATATGGAGTTTGTAAAGGATTCCACGGTGTCACAAGAGACATACCACGAAAGGGCACCCTTGTATCTGGTTCATGTAAGGAAATCTGTTTAGCAGGTAGGCTATGGCAGCTGTCAGTGACATCACCATTATGCCCTCCTTGAAAATTCTATTGTATCCTGGAGATCCCTAGCTTTTACTGTGAAGTCACAAGTGTTGTTGTGACTGCAACTCCCTTTGTGATATTCCTTCAGGACCTCTAGGGTTTACTAACTGGCCTGTAATTCAGAATCACGAGCCATTGTTGAGTGAGATGAAAGAGGACGAAGAGATCAGAGATGGGGAGAAGGAAGTTGGTCTTCTGTCTTGGTATAAAAAAAAGGGAAGAAGTATGTGGTCCTTGGGAAAGCTCAGTGAGTCCTTGGTAGGGGTTGAGTAGGATCACTGAACAGGGTTCAAGAGCTGCGAGCCTCTCAGAAACATCTGACTTCTCAGTTCTTATAGCTTCTGGAAGTCAGAGATTTTATATCATTCATTTCTTTGTTCCAAAAGCCAAGTGTTTGGAAGGTCATACATGTTTTCCTGAGAGCTCATGGCATTTATTCTTTTTCTCAGTTATAAAAATGTCCTAAGTAAGAAGGGAAAGACAAGAATTGGTCTTCTGCTCAGAGTAAACTCCTCCATGCTTTGGATAACAATAGTGCAGTTTGTGTCTTTCACTAATATCTGGGAGAGAGAAGTGCTTCTTGTTGAGACTTCATCATCTCAGTCTTTCCACTAGTATTTCCACTGAATAACACGTTAGATTTCTGAGTCAATTGGTGAGATAAGCTTGCAGTTTCCCTTTCTTTTATTTCTTTCATATTATTATTTATTTATTTATTTATTTATTTATTTATTTATTTATTTTCAAAACTATCAAATCTCATCCTGGGTGACGATGTAGATTAGACCCATCGGATGAAATGAAGAATTGAAAAACTCTCCTGGGGAAGAAAGTGTTAACGAAATCACATTGATGTATCATAAATGCAGAGCCAAGAGCAATATTCAGACTAGTCTGTGGAGATGCTGCCTTCATCAGAGACCTCAGACCTTTGGTGCAGAATGATTCAGTATTAAACTTGGAAGGGAAAATGATGGATATTGTTCTAGTAGATCTCACAACATTAAAAAGTGTTTCTTCCAGATCACTGAATGATAATTGTAACGCAAATCCCGGAATGCACTTATGAGACCCACCATCAGCCTGTGAAACAATGTGTGAAAGAGGAATCTGTGTCTCTTCAGGGACAAACTGTTGCTTTCAAACCAACAGTAAAGTGTCCATTATCTGAATGACACATAGATATATACACATTATAGAAGGATGGATACAGAGTTTCTTCAGGTCCATGAATGCGGTATTCAGCAGTTGACCTGGCTCAGCAATAAAGGTAATTTTTCCCAACTCTTGAGACCTGATCTCCTTCACTAGGAGCCCCATGATTGAAGGAAAGAACAAACTTCAGACAACTTGCCTCAGATTTTTATGTAGTTCAGGGTTCTTGGTCTTGGTCCTCAGAGGGAAGAACATCTTTCTTTCCAATTCTTGTTTATCCTATAATCCTTCTCTCTGCTGCACTCATGCAAATAAATTATTGTGCACTTCATTGATAGGTTACTATTGCTATGTTTTTTTTTTTTGGTTCTTTTTTTCAGAGCTGGGGACCGAACCCAGGCCTTGTGCTTCCTAGGTAAGTGCTCTACCACTGAGCTAAATCCCCAGCCCCTACTATTGCTATTTTAATTCCGTTGCCAAGAACTATAGAAAATAAGAAGGACTGTATCAAAGCATCGTTTGAAAATCAGACTAAGGGAATGTGTCCATTGGAAATTTGTAACTGAGCTGAAACTCTTACTAGAGACAAACTGCTGTAAAAGGTCTTCTCTAGATACCTGGTGTAGTAGTTGGTTTTCCCCAACAGATAGTAGAGGATGCATTTCTCTGTACAGAGAAATCGGACTAGTCACAATGATCACAGACTATGGACAACATAATTTAACAATGGCTGACTATTGTAAAGTCCTAGAATCCATTAGTTTATTAGTCCAAAAGGCGAGATGTCTCATCTGGTCATTGGTATATGGATCAATCTTCAGAATGCAGGTTCTAATGTCTGTGAGGGTTTGGTAGCATTGTGAGTGCAAACATGAAAAGTAAAAGCTTCTTTCTTCCATGTTTTCTATGGGGATTCAAATAGAATGCATGGTTAAGAATACATTGGGATTGCGATTCACAAACAGACCAGTATCTTCAACTGAACATTCTTATCTGGGAATCTGCATACAGTCAGCATGGTTCATGTGTATGTGAACGGCAAGATCCATTCTGGGAATGCAGTCCTGTTCATCAATTCCCATTCCCCCTATTACAGAAATACCCAAGACTTCCTCAATCATCTCCTTTGCAAACATGGTGTTCTGGGATTTGAAAACATCACAGCCACTAACAACACCACTGAGATTCAAGATTACTTACACCAGCTCACTGGAGAGAAAATAGTTCCTTGGGCCTTTAAAGGTATAGAAAGACTGCTTAGGTAGACACAGTGATGTAATCTACCTGCAACAGCATGGGGAGATTATGACGTGGCTGAAGCAGATTGGAGATCTGCAGGTATGAAAGGGGTGGCAGTAAAAACCCGTGCTGACAGCAGACATTCAGTCATGGTAAGGCCATGCTGAGAGTTGATGTGCATCACAGAGGATGTCAGTATTTTCTTATGATTGGGATTTTCAACAAATTGGCTTTTATTCTATTCGTCAGTGCAAAAAATCTGTTGCTGTTTGCCTCAAACCATGGGGTAGGGAAATTTAAGAGACAACAGAGGTTTGATTATTCAGTCTTCATGTGCTGACATGTCTCTACCTCTAAGTCCATGTTTCACAATCCAATGCATTTAAATCTACAAGGAATCAGTTATTGTTTCTCTACCATGCTGGTCTGCTGAAGTCATTTTATGGAAGTCCACTTCCTATTAATTATTAAAGCAATGAATATTGTGAAGTTGTTTATGATCTACACACAGGCCTTTCACGCCCCAAGAATGTACCATCCAACTTCTGCATTTGCAGCTCTCAACCAGTGTTCTCAACCTCTCCATCCAACAACCCACAGAAGTCCACACTTGTATGAGGATGATGTTTGAAAAACAGAAGAATAGCTTTAGCAGAGTTGTTCTTCACTGTAGCCATATTAACACAGACGACAGAGCATATGATGCATTAAACTCTGTTTGTAGTGTTTAATTGCCCATAAAGACCCAAAAAGTTGAGTTGACTCTGTGAGAGTACCAGGAAAGTCAAATATGAAATGAAAAAATTCAGAAATCTCCTTCCAAGGCTGCTTCTGAAAGAAGTTGTTTGCAAAACACTGTCCTAATAAATTTATTCCATTCTCACTTTGATATTTTGCTTTGATATCTTGAAGTGATGTTTACTTGTAATTGAAATGCAGGTCCCCTCTATGGTCTCCACTGAGAAGGATTCATTCCTCAAAAGGATGTATCTGCAGATGCCTGAAAAAATAAATATAAAGAAAAGATCTTGCTAAAGTTCTAGGGTAAAGATGCAACATCCTACTCCAAAGATCCATATAAGAAGTACATTTGACACTGACCTTATATTATGCAGAAATTCTTCACATATTACCTCTATCGTTGGGGTTTAATTAATCTCAGATGAATAGTTGGCAACAAAGAGTAGCCTTTAGAATCAATCATTTTGCCCTTTTCACTAATAGTTTTGCTCAAATGGAACACTAAAAGATCACAAAGAAGAAACGGATATAATCAAAAGATACATGTGGGTCAGCTCTAATTCTCATGGTCAAGGTAACAGACCATGACACGCTCATCATTATGGTCATGGATTGCTCATGGATTGAACATTATTGTCATGGTTTGACCATGACACGCTCATTATGGTCATGGATTGCTCATGGATTGACCATTATTGTCATGGATTGGCCATGACACGCTCATTATGGTCATGGATTGCTCTCACAAGTCTCTGCAGAATGTTGTTCCTACTGCCTCACTTTAAACTCCAGGAAGACCAAGCTACCAGAGCTGATCAGGTTCCCTTAAAATGCACTTGATATCCACATACGCTGAGGATCTTTTGATGTGCTTTAGCTCTATTGTCAGGTTTTTTTTTAAGCCTCTACCAAATAGCAAGCTGTCCTTTATAATCCCTCCTCAAAACCTCTAAATCTGCCCAAACTCAATTGCTCAGTTGATACTAGTCATAGCTCAGCACCCCAAATATGCTCTCATCTTGCTGTGTTTCTAACATTCTGCCTGCTACACCAATGGCCACTCCATACTAGATCGCATATGACTTTTAGCTCTTACTCCATCTGAAGTATTAAATCATTTCTCCACCCTTGTGTCTTCTAGCCTTCCTGCAGGAATACTAGATATCCACACAACTGGTTGGCCAAGAGCATCTTTATTGAACTATACAGACTTAATTAGGAAACAGGAACTTCAGTGTTCGCAGGAAGATTCCCAATCTAAGAATCAAAACGAGACCATACAAGAATCAATCCATGTCTCTGGTTTTGGGAGGGAGATAGAGCAGTAAGAATTTCAGAGTTGAAATTCAAAGAATTAATATATATATATATATATATATATATATATATATATATATATATATATTATTAATTATGCCAGGATAAAAGGATCCAAGAAAAGGGAAATGGGTAACATTAAAGGCAAAAGAAAAAAAAACCCTAGAACGGCAAACAATGTGGACCTGTTAGAAAGATGGGGCTCTTTCCTGCCATTTGAATTTGTACTTGAAATTCTTGCGACCACTTCTTGATCTCTGCATGTAGAAAAGAATAAAAAGAAAAAGAAAACAAAATAAAATAAAAAAAAATCACCAAAAAGAAACAGAAAGCAAAAGCAAAAGCAAATCAACACCATTCCTAAAAGAAGAGGACCGAGTGAAGATTGCTTGAGGTCCTCATTTTTCACTACAACTACAAGCCACCAATAGCTTTCAACGCAAAAATTATTCATTATTTTATTTGAAACTTCTCTGTGGGTCAAAGAAACAAGGTTTATACGCTGCAACAACAGGAAACAGAAACAAATCATACTGTAGAGCTCACCACTGGTATCACTATGGTGACTGTGGGTAATGCGGAGAATACTGGTGTCTGACAACGGGTCTTGTGGTTTTCTATACGCTGGCAATATCTATGACTCTGAAATGAGTTAGAGTCATCACCAAATCATCACTAAATGAACTGCTCCTTTTCTGTGGAGCACAAGATCTGGCAAACAGTTGACTGACTATGATTTGTATTTTGAACCCGGCCTATGTGGTAAAGCTAAAGCTTCTGATGGAAAATCCTCCACCAAACACTGGATGGTCAATGGTGCTGCCAGCCAAAAACCATGTCCTGAGTCTACCCTGCAATCTCCAGAAGAGTTTTCAAAATGTCAAACTTCACAAAATTTTCTTTGTGGCTTTGTCTTGTTGTCACCTTTTATTTTAGATAAAGTGTGATTTCTGGCATTATTCCTTCTAATTCCTTCCTCACATAGAACTTCAGTTTTGACCTCAAATTCCGTTCATGAAGGGGTACTCTTATCTTTTGTTGGCGAAGTTTTCTATTTTCCTTTTATGGCTTGCTGTGATTGCTTATTGTGGCTGTCTAAATGATTCATTATTGAGCAGCTGACTCCATCAGAATGGCTTGCAGGCATCAGTATTTTGCATTTTCTTGATGGCTAGTTGATGTATGGGGACTTAGCCCACCGTGGATTATACCAGCACTAGTAAGCTGAGGAGGTTATAGAGAAAAGGGAGCTGACAGATTAGTAAGCAGAATTCCTCTTTATTTTCATGCTGCTGCCTTGTGTCCTTTTCTTGGATTCCATTGATTATGAAATGTAACTTGTGAGGTGAAAAAACCTTCAATCTCCCACCTTGGCATTTTTATGTTTACTATAACATAGTAGTACTAACTGGAACATTTGGCATTTTCTTGAGATCTGGTCCGATAGTTCATCTTCCTGCTGGTATGTAACCTCACCTTTTAAATCAATAAATAAATCCTGGATGCTCCAATCCTATGAAATATTCACTCGGACAACAACATCACACTGCCTATGTAACTCTTACATTTTTTAATCTCATGATATTCTTCCTCGCTCTTTGTTTCTCTTTAAAATTATCTCCCTAAACATGCAAGCACTTTGTACTTTAAAGTTGTCCTCTGCCCCATAGTAGAATAATTATAGTCACAATCTTGAGTTTCATAAAAGTGGGTGATTTATTGTAGTAAAATTTTCTAATCAATATTTATTGCATTGAATTTATGAATTAATCAAAAATTGACATTATTATGTTATCTACTTATCCTTAAAACTATAAAATCTTTGATTTATTCTAGTCTTTAAGGTCCTTCACAACATCAGCTGGAACGTTCTTATATATATTGTGGATGGATCATGGTTACTTCATATGTCTTCTATCTAATAGTATGCTTTATAACTATGCTAATCCAGGGTGTTTTGATATATATTTTAAGAGTGTTTCAAGTGGAATATTTCCCTGATTTCTCTCCCTTGGTTTGAAATTGGAAAACAGGAAAGATAACGTGTTTTGAGTGTTCACTTTGAATTCTACTATTTTATGAATGTATTTTCAGCTTTAATAAACTTAATCTTTTAGAGAACAATTGTCTCTATTCAGGATCACTTCTAGCTAATTCATAGTGGTCTTTGCATTTTACATATTTTCATCCACATTATTTTATTTTATATTTTCTGATCATTGCGAGGGTCATTTTACTCATATTTCCTCACAGTATGGTTTGGATTGGCATAAAGGAAGTCTAAGGAATTTTGTGTGTTCGTATGATGTTCTGCTTTTATGACCGTATTTTTCAGTCTTAAGACACTGATACATTTTTACAGTTTTTAAAATGGTATCATGGCATCTGTAAATGACAACAATTTGATTTCTTTATTTTTCATTTGTATTCCCTGGATCTTCTTCGGTTGTCATATTGCTCTAGCTAAAATTACAAATACTGTAATACATAGGTATGAAACCAGTGTATATTCTTGTCTTCTTCCTGCTTGTAGTGGAACTGCTTTGAATTTTTCTCTCTTTAGCAAGATGATTTTGGTGGGCTTCTTGTACCTTGCCTTTATTCTGTTGAACTATATCCTCCATACCTACAGCTTCCCCAGGACTAATCAAACTTGTATGTCTGGGATTTGGAGAAAGCTTACCCCGTTGAAGATTATTTTTAATGTTGTCTTGAATCTGTTCACAAGTATTTCATTGAGAATATGTGTGTATCAGTGTAAATTAGTGTGTAATACTCTCTCTTCCTCTCTGTCTGTCGTCCGTAACTCTTTCTCCCTCTCATTACCTTCCCTTTTGCCTCACTGTCCCCATGTCTCACTCTCTCTCCTTATTTTCTGTCATTGTTAGATAATACCAGATTCAAAATAGCATCTTAATGTATTCAAACCTTTTGTCTACTTTATGGAATAGTCTTAAATACTATTTAAATGTATAATCATTTTTTTAACTGAATACATGTGGTCGTTTGATATTTGAGGTGGGAGAAACTAAATACCTGATTCTATGTAATTGTTTAGTATAGAGCTGTTTATGTTATGCAAAATGAGCTGATTTAATATTGGTATATCAAATACATCTAGTATTTACTGTCACTTCCAACCCCGACCAGCAGGAATGGAGCGACACCACATGTTCTTCTCAAAGCAGTTTATTCAGGAACCCTTTTGTCTGCAAGCAGGAACAATGCCTCCATCCAGCCCCGGAGCCCACTCCCTATATCGTCCTTCAACCGCCTCAACCGTCCAGTCTGCTTAACCTCCGTTCGTAGGTCCACGTCACATGGCCTGATCTATCGTCATGGTGCGCCTGCGCAGCTCTCACGATGGGGCGTGGCTTAATTGCAGGTGCTAGTTGTGAGGCACCGCAGAAGTCCCGGACTCCACCTTGGGATTGCAGCTAAACCCGCTCCCCACAGTAAATCACGAATGCGTTAAAAAATATTCTAGATTTGGGACTGTAAATCTAAATAATCTGTGTTTTCACCATGTTTCCTATATTCTCTTTCATTTTATTAATTCAACCCTTTCGTTACCTAACATGGCCAGAGGTTGTGACGATCTTGTTAATACTTTCCAAGAGTGATCTTTTCCTTTCATTCATTATATAGTTGTCTACATTTTATTGATTTCAGCCATGATGAGTTGGATAAACATGTTATACCCCTTCCCCAAGGCTAAAAAGCCATCCTGAAACAAGGCACAAAGAGACTGTAGGTGCCCAAAATGTGGGGGTGATCATAGGAAATCGTGTCTTCAGGATACGCAGAGGGCTGACCTCATGACGCACAGCAGCTGTGGTTCCCTGCACATCCTCACGCTAGTCAACCGTCCAGAATCTAGTGTGAACGCCTGAAAGCCGTTACTCCTAACGGACACACTGTGGACCGTTAGTGTCGTCTGTTGGAGGGTTGAACGATTATTTGTAAGGGATCATCATAGTTATTAAACAGTATTTAATGTAGAAGATATACACAGGTAGGATTCAAAGAAATAGAGCGATGCGTGTAAAATAAATGGAAAAATTGTCATCAAAATGCATTGGTGTAAATTCTCAAAGAGTAAAATATATGAACTATATTCTTGAATATTATGTACATAGAAAATGTTTTATTTTATAGGGATATTTTATGAAGCGACCTTTGGGTTTCGGTTGGTTACAACAGATCTGCCAATTCTGTGAGTTGAATGAGTGCATTATGTAATTTGATCTTAATAAGTTTAAATTGGCTATTCTCAAAAATAGTAAGCATTATTTCCATGTACATGTTCAGCAACGGGCTTCTATAAATCATATTATAGAAACTGAAACACTATATATCAAGAAAACATAATTAAATTGGGCTACATGTCTAAGCAAAATATTCAAAAGTGAAGAAACTCAAGTGACTAAGAATCGAAAGTGAAATATTTATCATCCTTATACATTACTGAAATGCAAATCAAATTTATTCTGAGATTTTTTTCCTCCCTGTCAGAAATTTTAGTTTAATAACACATGAGTCAACTTATCTTTACGGTGTTATGGAGAGAGGAGAACATTCCTATTCTCCTGGTGGGAACGCAAACTTCTACAGCAACTTTAAATCAGTATGATGGTTCTTCAGGAATGCGGAAATGGATATAACTCGAGGAAAATATATCCAGATGTTGATTCATCCTAGTATAGAGACCCCGAATATTTGGAAAAAGTCAAGTTGTTCCTTAACAAATGAAGGCATAAAGAAAATGTGGTGCTTTTACAGATTGGAAATGGAAAGCATGTAATTTTCAGGACAATGAATGGATCTTGTGAAAGTCATCATAGATGAGATAATCCAGATCAAAAAAAGGAAAATGGGAACCATTTTCACTTTAATCTGAATGTTATTTCTCCACACTGTATCGGTATGATTAGTTTAGTGTAAAAGTCAAGGGACATGGTCCAGACTATCCTCACTTTGGGACGTACAAATGTACTTATGGATTGCAGAGGAACACTGTCAGGGACAGGAATGTCAAATGTGAAGAAAGAGGGAAGAGTATGACAATGGAGGGAATATAGAAATGCACAGTTAAATTGGGAGACATTTGAGGCATTGAATGGAAACCTAGTGGAACAGAAATAAAAAAAATATTTTTTTTAATTTTTTTGTCGAGGTAACCAAAGATTTATAGCTATAAGGACAGGAGATAAAACATTGATTGGGTGTATCTATGTGAAATTTCAATAACAAAAAACTCACAAAAATTATGGATTTAACTTTCAATAAACCTATAGTACAGATAATGAAATATATAGTCCTTAAGGAGACGGATGTGAATATCTCTGTTGTAAACAAAAATGTATTATATTATATACATTATATGTGTAAAATAATCTATTTATTTGTTTACATTTCAAATGTCATTTCCCTAACTGGTCTTTCTTTCTTGAATCCTCTAAGCTACTCTGATCCTCATTTTTCTAATATGTGTCTTATCTGCAGGCACATCTTGACATCAGGAATAGTCTGAGGATTTGGAGTCTGTGGATGAAATTGTTCTTCTGTCGGGTGGTCTCTGGATTGACTTTCCTTCAGTCTCTGCTCATTATTTGTCTTTGCCTTTTTTTAGTCTTTGGACATTTATAGGTTAAAGATTTTGAACTGTGTGGGCATCACCTGCTCTCCACAAGTCTAGCTACAGGAGGCAGACTCTTGTGTTTCTATCTCTTTGCTGCTTCTATTTCAACTACCATCTTCCCAGGAAATTTATGGGACCCTCTTGCATCCTGGCATCTGCGACTGTCCTGGGGATACCCAAGTTCACCACGCACCACTGATGCTTATTGTTATTTATTCCAAATTTCCTCTAGATTTCTCTCTTTTCTCTTCATATTGTTTCTACTCCCCCCATTTTGTCCATCCTTCTCTACTTCTAGCAAGGTCCCTCCATCCCTCTGTCTTCCATTATCATTTTGTTCTCACTTCTAAGTGGGTTGCAAGAATCCACAGTTTGGCCTTCAAACATTTTACCCTCCATGTGAGAAATGATTTGTGTATTGGGTATACTGATATTTGGGGCTAACATCCACTTCTCACTAAGTACATCCCATGTTATGTCCTTTTCAATCTCTGATAGTTCACTAATTTCCAGGTCCTTCACTTTGCCTACAAAGTTATTGGTTTCCTCATTTTTAATATCTGAGTAGTATTTCTTTGTTTATATATAGCACACTTTCTGTATTTATTCCTCAGTAGAGTTGACGTATATGACGATTGTTTCCAGCATTTGACTATTATAAGGAAGGCTGCCATGAACATGTTCAACCACATGTCGCTGGTATATGTGGATCTTGTTTGAGTATTTGAGTTGAAGTGAGTGGTAAAACTGGGTCTTCAGGCAATGCTATTTGCAATATTCGCTGAACCTACCCATTGATATCCAAAGTGGCTGTACAGATACTAATCCCACCAGCAGTGGAGGAGGGTTCCACTTTCTCTACATCATAGTCTACTCTGCTACTGCATTAGTTTTTTGCCTTAGTCACACTGACTGATGTAATGTAGACTCTTAAGTACATTTCAATTTGCATTTTTCTGATCACTAAGGATGTTGAACATGTCTTGATGTGTTTCTCAGCTATTGAGATACCTCAGTTGAGAATTCTTGGTTTAGCTCTCTAACCCAGTTTAAAAGTTGGGTTACCTGGATGTTGGGGAGTTTACCTTTCTGAATACTTTCTATATTTTTAATGGCACTCTCCCAGCTGTAGGGTTGGTAAAACACTTTCCCAAATGTGTAGATTTCTGTTTTGTACTATTGGCAGTGTACTTTGCTTTAAAGAAGGTTTTCAGATTGATGAGATTTCATATATTGAGTGGTTATTCTAGAGTCTGAAACATTGGTACTTTCTTCTGAAAACTTTCTCCTGTGCAACTGTTTTCTAGGCACTTTCTCACACTTTGCCTTCTATTGACTTCTCCATATATGGTTTTATGTCAATTTCCTTGATGCACTTGGGCTTGAAATTTGAAGAAAGAGATAAAAATGGATCAATTGGCATTCAGCTACATCCAGATCAGCAGTTGGGATACCATCATTTCTTAAAATAATTTCAGTTATGTACAATATACTTAGTCATCAGGGAATTGGAAATCAAAACAAACGTAACATTCCACCTCACACCAGTGAGAATGGCTAAGATCAAAAACTCATGTGACAGCAGATGCTGGAGAGGATGTGGAGAAAGAGGAACACTCCTCTATTTTTGTTGGGATTTCAAACTGGTACAACCACTCTGTACATCAGTCCTGAGTTTCCTGAAAAATTAGACATTGTAGTGCCTGGGGAACCAGATATACCTCCCCTGGGCATATACCCAAAAGATGCACCAACATACAACAAACACACACGTTACACTATGTTCATAGCAGCCTTATTCATAATATCCAGAAGCTGGAAAGAACCCAGATGCCCTTCAACAGAGTAATGGATACAGAAAATGACGTATATTTACACAATGAATTACTACTCAGCTATCAAAAACAATGAGTGCCTAAAATTCATAGGCAAATGGATTGGCCTAGAAAATATCATCCTGAGTGAGGTTACCCAATCACAGAAACACACACATAGTACACAATCATTGATAGGTAGATATTACCCTAAATGCTCAAATTGCATAAGATACAATGCAAGACCACATGAAACTCAAGAAGGAGGACCAAAATGCAGATGATTCACTCCTTCCTTAAAAGAGGAACTAAAATATCCATAAGAGGGTTAGGGAGGCAATGGTTTAGGAGACTGAAGGAATGGCCATTCAGAGTATGCCAGACATGCTGGGCATATATATATATATGTGTGTGTGTGTGTGTGTGTGTGTGTGTGTGTGTGTGTGTGTGTGTGTGTATGTATGTATGTATTTATGTATATACCAAAACATGATAAGATGGATGAAGCTAAGAAGTGCATGCTGACAGTAACTGGATATAGATCCCTCCTGAGATACGCAGCCAGAACATGTGAAACACAGAGGAGAATGCCAGCCGCAAATCACTGAACTAAGAATGGGACCCGTTTTGGAGGGATTAAGGAAAGGACTGATGGAGCTGAAGGAGCTTGCAACCCCATAAGAAAAAACTTCCACGTACTAAACCACTACCCAAAGACTTACATGGACTGACCCAGGGCTCCAACTGCATATGTTGCAGTGAATAGACTTACTGGGGCACCATTGGAAAGGGAAGCCCTGGTCCTACTAAGGTTGGACGCTTCGTGTAGGGAAAGTACAGAGGGGTGCTCTAAGGAAGGGTAATGGCTGTGGAGGGGACAACCATTATAGAAGGGGGAGGGGAGAATTTAGGGCTGAAGGAC
The DNA here is from genome assembly GCF_021556685.1 of Rattus norvegicus. NCBI lineage: Eukaryota > Metazoa > Chordata > Mammalia > Rodentia > Muridae > Rattus > Rattus norvegicus. Next base: position 74,749,692 of record NC_141555.1, read on the forward strand.
AGGATCCCCAGAAAGAAAATAATATCTGATATGTAAGTAATAAATACCTAATTTAATAATAATGGAAAAAGTTTAATCTTACAGTTCTAAAATCTTACAGTTCAATAAATATAGCTTTCGAAATTTTAAAACATTTATTTCCTATGAAAATTAATATTGTATATGCACATGGAATACAAGTGCTCACCAATATATTAGTTAGTTATATGGAGCCTGAGAATTGAACTCGAATATTCTAGAACTATCTTTCAGAATCATTTTAAAAAGTTTTTTAATTATTTCTAGCTCTTATCTGAGCCTGAAACTTCTTTATTGAGTATGTCCAATTGTTTTCAAAAAGATACAGAAAATTTTCTTATTCTTTGTACAAATATTGTTACACTTATTCCAGCACGGACCCATTATGAATTAGGGTGGTTATTATAAAGATATTATTAACCTATTGTCTTCATATAAAAGTAAATTCTGTAACTATTTATTTATTGGATCTTTTGGTTTGTTTTATTGCATGAAATATCAAAATCTACATTTGCATCCCATTATCATTTACTTAAAATATTAATTTCATTGATTATAATATGGCCCAATGTGAGAAATGTGAGGACTGTTGAGAAATGTACAGTCTCCTCTTTGTTATGCTTGGCATGTATCAAAATCAGAAAGGTAGAGTGACTGATATTGATATGTATAAACGAAGTAATTACATATGGTGTCCTATGCTGTGAAAATGATAAGAAAGCTCAATATATTATATTTTTAATATGTAAAGGAAACAAAGTTATTTTAGGTTGCTTTTTAATGGACGTCCTTCCATTAAAATAATTGGGCCTTAGTAATCAATGCCCACAAATATGATACACTGCACTGCTTATTATTTGAAATTAATAATACCTGGAGTAGGCAAATCCTGGAAGAAGTTTCATCCATTATACTCCTGTCTGTTTAGAGATTGGATATGCCAAAGATGAAAAGGGTTATCTTTGGTTCCTTATTGAATTTTATTTAATTAAATGAACGCTTTCAAAAAGAAATATTAAAGAATGTAGCAATACCTGAACAGATTTTTTTGTCACATGTTTATGTTATTGTTCTCACTCTGTGAATTTGACTACAGGGGCAAGCGATATTGTTAGTATATATGAGTCATTCATCACATTTTATCATCCACTAAACTTCAGCATGTCCAAATTAACAACATCCATATTGAAACCTGTACCAAATTTTAACTTTATTTCCTTTTCTGCCCTAATACAATTTCATGCCATTTTTTCTAGTATTTACCATGGATTTGTAAATAAACCTGCCTATGTAGCCCACTCAGAATCACTTGTAAATATTCTTCAATATTATGGAAGTTCAGGTCTTTTACACTTTTTGTTTGCAATTGCATGAAGCACTTCCCTGCACGAGGTCTTCTGCAAGCTCTGCTTTCTCTTCCAGAAGTGTTCTTCCTGTGCTTCCTGTCACATAGACAGCTTTCAGTTCTAGGTCTGAGTAGAACTAGCACTTTGTAACAACTATGTTTTTCTTGTCTAAAGTTTCAAAGGAACAAACTATTGGTACATAATTTATTACGGGAAAAATAGAACATTTTATTTTCTAAAAAAAAGAGCAACTATAAAATGGTTGATGTTGAAAATGGTACAGAAGACAGAGAAGTGGATAGTGATCCCATTGGTGACAGAGGAATAATAGTTACCTGTATGAGAGCAATGATATTAAAGATAAAAAATGATGGATCGTGATTAATTTTCATGAGAACACATAAGGATTTGTTTGAGACTTAAACATACTGATAGGATTTGAAGGAGAATGCAGAGCAGGGTGGAAAGTAACTGAAGATTTGAACTTGAAACAAACTATGAACAAAGTAAAAATATTTGCATTTATGTAACAAAGACAAGATGCTGGGTGATTTGACAGATTACTGTAAAGGAAGTTAAGTATTTAATGTCTGTTAACTACCTGAGGGGAATTTTCGAATAGACATTTTATTTTAAAGATTATGGCTGATAAACTCCCATTAGGTATTAAAATATGAACATAATTCACATTTAAAATTTGCTTCATATAAGAAGGTACTTTTACATTTTAATACTAGTTATTTCATGATTGATGATTCTGAGTATGTGTTATTTGTCTACTTTTCATCTGTGATCTTTCATCTTTTAACTATGTATGTATGTATGTATGTATGAATGTATCTAGTTATCTATCTATCTATCTATCTATAATTCTGTTCTATCACATATAGCAATCCGTTTGTTATATTTTCTACCTTACGTAGGTCTAGTATCCTGAAATTATATCACAAGCTGGAAAAACTAATTAGATATGTCACATGCTAAAATATATACAGTGACATTACTAAATAAAATCTTTGTGTTTTTATGAAATAGATGAGAAAATTTGATAGTATAATAATTAACTACCTAAATTGAATCTATTTTCTGAACTGTGATTTTAAAATGAATCAAAATGTATAAAGCAGCTTTTAAAATTCTTCAGTACTAATGTATTTAGCAATAAAGTTTCATAAAATTAGAAAATTGAGTGCATTTGTATGTTACATATTTATATGTATATACATGTACATATACACATACAAACAAACATATATATATTTACATATACATATATACATATATATATATATATATATATATATATATATATATATATATATATATATATATATATATTGGTTCTTTTTTTCAGAGCTGGGGACCGAACCCAGGGCCTTGCGCTTCCTAGGTAAGCGCTCTACCACTGAGCTAAATCCCCAGCCCCTATATATATGTCTAATTGTGTCCATATACACTTATAAATGTATATACACATACACACATATATAAAGATATATATGTATGTCCATATGTACACATACACATATAGACATACATACATACATACATACATACATACATACATGCTTTTTCAAAGTAAAAACCATGCTTTTAAAGGAATTTGCCTAGGCATGACATATATGGTTTAGCCAAAGAAGAGAAAAATGATGTTATTGCTAAATGGCTCTGTCTGCGCACTCATTTTTGCTTGTTTAACATGGTGATTGTTTTAGCGATCTGACTTCTATGTACTTGGGGATTGAAATGATGTCCTTTGCTTCTCTAATTCACTCATACACTTACTCCAAAAATAAGTGATTCCTTATTATGTTTCCAGTACATATCTAGGGAATAGACTTATAAATATAAATTTGTAGTTTCTGCTTTCTTTCAAGGGCTTCACACCATCTAGTGAGGATATAATGAAGTATCATTATTTGTTAAGTATATAATCTGCAAAAATTATTTTCTTCCTATTATATCATTTTGATCCTCCAAAAATTCATTTAGTTATCAGTACATTTCTTTTTTATAAATACAAGAAACAATAGTGTGAAAAAGTCCTCTTTAAAATAAGATAGTAATGGAGTTAAAATTCAAGTTCACATAATATATTGCTCCAAGTCATTTTTAAAAATGTATTATACTTGCTGCCTTGAGTCACCAAGTTCAATAAATTGTAACTATTTTGTTAGTAAAATATAAAACAAAATAAAATCTAAGGGAAATATATTAATAAGATGCAATTACAAATTGTTTTTCCACTCATATATTCCCTACTATATCTCTACATTTAACATAGAACTAGAGGGGTGGAGATTTAGCTCAGTGGAAGAGTGCTTGCCTAGCAAGCACAAGGCCCTGGGTTTGGTTCTCAGTTCCAGAAAAAAAAAAAACATAGAACTAGAAAAAATTAAAACTTTTAAGAGAAGTCCCCACCACCCTGGGATCATGGTTTGGAATGGAATTTTATAGATGAAAAGAGAAAAAAAAAAGTATGTGACCCTGCTAGTAGATGCTTGAAAAAACATGTACACTTTGGTTGAGGTTCTACAATATAAACCTGACTTGTCCCTACAACTAGATGGCGTGTGCTTTTGGCCAAACAGAACAAGAAAATTAACAGATGAGCTCCATGTCTTATACACATTATATTGTAAATTTGCTTGAAATCGTAGTTTTGATAATTATCATATTGACCAAAGGCACCATCAGGCTTACACATTCAAAAGTACCTTGTTGTCACCTTCTGTTAACTAACTGTATTTTATTTCATGCAAGAGTAAGAATAAGTAACTGATCTTGAGATGGTTTTAAGGGTTTGCAGAACCATTACAGCTCATAGTTTTTAAGTGTTTTTAAAACTTTTATATTGGAAACATGGTCAAAGGATCTACACTGTCTTGATTTTTCTCTTCTGATCACATATTGGATTACCCATGTCAACATTAGCTGCAATAGCTGTAAATGATTGCAATAGTCTCTATGCCTCTGAGGAGAAAATGATGTACAGGATTACTCAGCTACAGTAATATATTTGTAGCAGCAGCAAACGTTTCAAACATCTTATATTTTTCCAAAGGAAAGTTGACTGTACAGACTACGACAAACAAATAAAGCAGCAGCAACAATGTTTGTGCATCTTGTGTCTCTGCTGATCGTCAATTCCCTGAGAGAAGCACAGCATAGACCTTCTCTCTGTCCAGGTTACTGACAGAAGCCTGGCTGTTGTACTAGGTTGTGCCACTGCTGCTGTTTCCTGTTTGTTATGACAACTCTACAGAACTGAACTCCTAGAGTATTCATGAAATGTTTGCTAATGGAACAAGCTGCCTCTGCTAACCTGTGAACTGAAATTCTGCTCTGCAGACAACAGAGATTGGAGTTGCTCCAGTGAACCTTTCTAAACAGGGTCACCACCGCCACGCCCAATGCCCCCATCCTTTCTTTTACCTCGGGTGGGTGGAGGGCTACAGGGAGGTTAAAGCTTTTAAGAATCATCATCAAACATAGATATTTGGAAAAAACAAAGTTTTAGGTTGAAGAGTTATGAGCTGTGGGCTCTCCTTGGGGTGTAATAATACTCAGGCATTTGACGTATGCTGCATGGAAGGAGCCTGAGGATACAAAGTTAATTGCAAAAAGACAGGTATTTTCTGGTGTTGCATATATCAATGTATGTAAAGTTTTTATCAACACTGGTAAGAAGCAGGAGGTTAGGGGTGTGGAGGAGAGAGAAGGAAGGTGGTTACTGTGTGTAAAATGAATGGCATCAAAGCTCCATAGATTCAAAGAGATCTGGGTCAGTGTAGGAGTGACAGGCACACACCAGAGATGCTGAGCACTATAAAAAAAATGGTAAAGTGCTAAGTTTTGTTCTGTATATATTTTGATACCAAACCAAACCAAAGAACCCAAAAAACAAATAAAGAACCATTAGTGTGTATAAAGATCTGTTGGAATAATTTTGAGGCTCTCAATATTCAACACTAAATAAATAATCTAAAATAAATGATGACCCCTCACTCCTGGAGCTGGACACCAAGTAATATTGGCAATAGTATTGGGAAATAGCTTTGAATCCCACGGCAAGTGTTCATTGCACAATATGTTGTAAATATTTTGATGCTTTTTTTTTCAGTGCGAACCAAGCTCTGGTTACATGTGTGCATGCATTTGTGTGAACATTCAGCTTCCTGAGGTCCAGGCTCACTGAACATTGATTTCCTGCTGCAAGGACAGCACTGACAGCAGTGAATCATAATAAGCTGTTGTCCAGTGAATGAAGAAGGAAGTGAGGGACTAAATCCCAATCAAAGAGCACACATGGAAGCATCCTTGGCTTCAGCCTCATATATAGAAGGGGATGGCATTGCATGGCATCAATAGGAGGAAAGGCCTTGGTCCTGTGAAGTCTGGTTTCCCTGGTGTAGGGAAGGCCAGAGTGTTGAGGTGTGAGTGGGCAGGCAGGGTTGGTAGCAAACTCACAGAAGCAGGGGGAGGGTGGATGGGAGAGAGGGGAGCCAGGAAAGGGTATAACATTAGAAATGTAAATACATAAAATATCCAATTAAAAAAGAAGGAAATGAGTGAGAAAGGAACAGGAGGCTAACCTCAAAGGAATGAGAGCTTCTAGATGCTGGTTTAAGTTGAAAGATTCAAGAATCTTTGTTATGTATGAAAGGCAAGGGTCAGCAGACTATAGCTTTGCATGATTTTAAATAAATGTAATTGAAATAATAGTTCCATCTTCTTATATGAACACACAGATTCATTGGAAAGATAAATAGACAGCTGGTTTTATTGGTTTTATTGGTGAAAGAATCTTTGGCATATCTTCCAACACAGCTTAAACCACTCTCAGAAAGATTTTTATGGGATAAGACAGCAATAGAGAATATTGTGTCAGTGTTGGGATACAGGTATCTTCGATGTATTTTCAGTCACATACAAACATCCTTTTAAACTGTGAAAATATAAAATTATTAAGTGATTGAATGCAATTCTAAGAATATAATTCCTTACATGAAGCAGTACTGTCTGTGTATATGAATTTCACACTTAGAATAATATTAGGAGATGAATTCATTTAATAATTGTTAAAAGTGCTGTGGTATAGTGGTGGAATACAGCATCTAAATTCTTACTGTCTGGGATGGAATCCTGGCTCTCCATTATCTAATCTTAAATCAAATAAGAATATAAAGAGACACGTGCCTCTGAGAAAACACTCACTATAAAATTTAAAATGCCCTTATACATTCAAAATAATAATATAAATAATTTAGATCTTCTAACAGGACATAAGGATGATCATTTTAGACTGGGTTCATATTGCCATACAATATATTTTATTTAAAATTTAAAGCTCACACGTGTGAAGTTTTGTTTAGTCAGAACTGTTTTTCAGGCAGTACCTGACTTACCACTTTAATTCTAGTTGACTGATTTTTATTGCCACTTTTTCAGTTGTTAAATTTTTGTCTGCTGTGTGATAGCAACAACCTTATGTGTGGTTGTGTATTTGTCAAATATGAAGAGCCAGAATAAATCTGATGTGTCATGGTGAATGGAATTGCAACAATAGCTAAAGTTTACATGATATAATTTGATATTAAGTACAGGCAAAAAAGAAACTCTGTAGTACATATATTTTTGAAAAATTTGTTTGTAAATATTTTGAGAAAAAATGTAATACCATGTTATTTGAGAAAATGAGAATACCAATTGCTAAAATGCCAGAAAATATAAGATACTTATTCTGAATTGCAAGGGAATGCAAAATCAAAATTAACAATAGTAATTTGATGGGATGGCAATTGTGTATGCAATATTTTATGTCACAGAATTATACCCTTACATTAGTACTCCTTGGTACATTAAAAAGCAAAATGACCAAACTGCATTTTATTTCTTGTAGGACAGTTATAAAAGAACCCAAAAGCTATCCTTATAAATTATTTTAAAACTTATTTTGCATTAGATAATATCTCCTTTAATAAGAGTAGAATGACTTTTTTCTAAAATACTTTTGCTAACTTGAGACATTCAAAAATTAATTTTGCTTTCTTTTTCCAAAAGACAATACCAGTTTACATGAAGAAAGTCTATCAGTAGTGAGAAAAATAATTGCTGCAGTTCTTCAATAATCATTTCCTTTGGTAAGTGAAGTTTAACCAAGTGTTTGAGAATTAATCTAACTATTGTCATTTCCATCAGTAGATGTAGAAGGAACCATGATATAAACAAATGGAATTCACTGCTAAAGTTAAATCTCATTAAAGTATAACCATATCTGCAAGCTATAGGAACTTTTCGAAGCAATTCCAATTGACATTCTTACACAAATTATTTTTATAATAAATGTAGTAAACAAAATACTCCTATACAAAGAGTGATATCTTTGGAGTTAAGTTCACATTAAATTCAAACTTTCTTTCTAGATACAGAGTCTTTTTAATTAATCTATTATTACTTTCTAAAGAATAAAAGAGAATATGGATTATGTTAGGTAGCAGGCAGCAATCAGAAGCATCAACCTCTTTGTGGTAATCTAATAGATATGAATTTTATTTCTTCCATGAATGTTTAAGCATGATTCTTCCCTTATAATATTCCCATTTTCTTGATCTGTTTCTGGATATCACAGATCCCATAAGGGTTGGATTAAAAAGTATTCACTGTGTCATGATAATAAACTTAGTCTTAGAAATTCCCTGTTTGTTGCTACCTCTGAATAAGGAAGTTTGAATCAGATCATGCAACTTGACTGCACAGAGATGTCATCCTTCTCTAATTAGCATTTGCACACTTTTGTCCATAATTCTGTGTCTTAGCCAGAGTTTCTATTGCTGTTATGAAATGTCATGACCAAAAGGGAAAAAAGAAAGTTGGGGAAGAAAGTGTTTATTTTACTTTACATTTTCTTTTTTTTAATTTTATTTACTAGAATTTTACAACCCAGATTGCATCCCACTCCCAGCCCATACTCTGCCTGTTCTACATCCCTTACCTTCTCCCCTCATGCCCATCTGAATGAAGCTGTTTCCCACTCCACCCCAGTCACCCAGACCTCTCCACTCCCTGGGGACTCCATTCTCTTGATGGTTAAGTGCGTCTTCCCTGGTCGTGTCCAGAACCAGCACTCCAGTCTTAGAGCCCTCATATTATCTGGTGCATGATGCCGCATTGATGGCTCAGTGTCTGAAAAAAAACACTGAGGTCCAGGTTAGTTAACACTGCTGGTCCTCCTGCAGGGTTGCTCCCCTCCTCAGCTTCCTCCAGCTTTTCCCTAGTTCGACCACAATGCTTAGCAGCTGCTGTTCAATGGCTGACTCTAATTGTCTGCATCTGACTCTTTCAGCTGGGTGTTGGATCTGTCAGAAGGCAGTCATGACATGTCTGTTTTCTTAACATGACAAGGCACATGGTTTCCCTCATTTTGGGGGCCCTAAAATTCTTTAAAGATTCATTGTCCTCATAGGAAATGGGAGAAGCACGTCTGGGGCTGAAAGGGGGTTGAATAGACCTTGCTGGATGCAGAGGAAGAGGTGTTGCTCCTCTGTTAGCCAGCAGACTGGCCAGGACAGCATCAAGTGAACAAGTAAACCATGTTTTCATAACGTGGGGAACCATCTTGAATTAGGATGAAAAGCATCTCTCCTGTCTCAAGCCAGATTCCCCTGGGCCTCTGGGCCATCTCAGACACTGACTAACAAAGGCATCAATATCAGAGCTGAGAGATCCACATCTGAAACTAGTCACATTCCTCAGTTTCCCCTATGGAAGAGACAGATCAATTACAGTCGGGACCAGCTTAGGCACAGCCTAAGTTACAGCTGCCTTTTCCAGCGCCACCACCAGTCTTGTTAGTGAAGGTGATCTGGCAATGATGAGTGGGCTGCATTCTTGGGTTATGGTTATTCTAATACAGCCACTATAGGAAACATCTGTTGCTGGACATAGCACTGTAGGCATGGCCATGTCTGGTTGGTTTCTATTAATATCATTCATGAATCACAGGCTTAAGTGGATGGAGGTGTGAAAGGGTTTGTGGCTGTGGGACCACTTCCCTACTGGGGACTTGGCAGGACTTGGTCTACCCTGGACTTTCTCCAGTATCCTCCCGTTATGTGCTTTCCAATTAAGGTGTTAAATCAGAGGGAGAATGGGTCCAGGTGGTATCCTGGAGATCGTGGCTCTGACACCACGGAAACATTGAGTGATCAGGCTGAATTAGCACAAACTCGATGTACTCATGCTCTTCTTCAAGCCACTGGCCTCTGCGCTGAGCCCCATGATTATTGATTAGTGAGTGAATGTAAGACTGAAAGGGGGTTGGGCTGCAGTATTGCCCTGTACAGGGCAGCCGGATGTCTTCCTGTTGGCAGAGCCCACATTGGAAAGACTGCGGCTCCAGACAGAGTGCCCAGGCCTGACAATTTAAATTCTGATTATTGAATCACTAAGGTAATGAGCCATCTCCCAGCCCCTGGTGTTTTGTCTGATGATTCTGCAAGTTGCATGTTTAATATGTAAGGAATGGGAACAATGAGGAATGGGAAAAAGACAGTGTATGCCTCCTCTGCCCACCCTCTCTGCTCCCAGGGAGGTTGTGGCAATGGCAGGGTGCCCTCATCTTCTCAGTGAACTGGACTTCGTGGATGTTCTCAGGATCTTGGAGAAGGCCAGAGAAGCTGCTTTGTTCTGCAGGATGTTTCTGACTCTTGAAAATACTGAATGAATTCCAGGTGAATGGATACCTTTACCTCACAGAGAGGGAAATCAAGAGGCTCGATTATTGCACCAGCATCTGGGGTCTGTGGGACCCGTGGGGAGGGCTCTGTCCTTTGTCAGCAGTGGTGGGGACACTGGATACTGCAGTCACAGCCTGAGCAGTTCCTGACCCACTCAGAGACCTCCATTCAGGTAAAGCTGGATCCCCTACTACACCACAGGGGGAAATCAGTGAGTTTATTACACAGAGAAGGTGACTGCCACAGATTCTGATTTGAACATGGGCATTTAGAGAGAGCTTTATACACAATTCTGTGGCTCTTCAGGCACCATTGTTCAAAAGATATAATTTACAGCAAGGTTGAAGGACAAAGTGAAGTTTAAAAATTAGGTAAAATATAGTGATTGAATGTACTTGTTTTTTTTTAATTTTTTTAGATTTATTTTGTTATTTTATATGTACCTGCACCTATGTGCGTGTGCTATATGCATATGGTACCCTTAGAGATCAGACTAGGATGTCTGATCCATTCGAACTGGACTCATGGATGGTTGTGAGCTGCCACGTGGTTGCTGGGAATGGAACTCGGGTCCTCTGCAAGAGCAGCCATTCTGTATAGGACTGGCCCATCTCTCTAGCCCGTGACTTGTTTCTCTTAGGTGATTTTCTTTTTGTAAATAAAGTTCCTAAATGGTTTTATGAGTTACATCGTTTGGGTCTAGGGATGAGAGTGGATTAATAACAGAGTGAAACCAGAGGTCATACACTTCCTGACCCTCAGTAAGGATAGTTTCAATTGTGTGTGTGTGCACACACACACATGCACCCGCATGCATATTGTTTACAGATTCCCTTGGAAGCTAGAAGAGCACCTATGGTTCCGGGGAGCTGATTTACAGGCAGCTGTGAGCTGCTTAAGTGGATCGTAAGAACAGAATTTGGGTTCCCTGCGAGTTTGGAACATTCTCTTAACTGATGGGCTCTCTCTTCAGGCCCTTGTGTTTCTCAGCCTCGACTGAGATATCTTTAGGAAAACGTGCACTATCTCTGCAGGCAGCATTGGCTGGGTCGGTTGCCTTGATGTTTCTGGTGCTCAGCCATCAGGAGACAAAGGCTAGACACCAGAAGATAGCTTCGCTCCATTTTAGCGTCACCCTTAACTCTCCAGTTCCTCTATCCTGTCTTGTTCGAACCACAGGCACAATGCTGCTTCCTCCAGGACTCTGGAGGTGTGTTCTCGTCGGTTGAACAGGACATGAGGCTATGAATAAAGGTCAGCGTGACTCAGTGCCTTTTGCTGTACAATTTATGAAATGTTTTGGCTGGAATTAGGGTCGGGGCTCGTTCAGGTGTGTAAATTAGAGACAGCCTCAAAATCTCTTGAGTTGAGCCTCTTTTATAACCTTAGAGGCTCTCTGGGGAGCACGTCACCATCCACACCACCTTTAGCCATGAACGGATGGCTGAATAATTGCTTTGGGGCTGAGATACTTCTGCAAGCTGTGAGACTGTGGAGTCAAACTGCTGTCGGGTCCTCAGCTTCCCAGCTTTTGTCACATGCAGCTTTTCAGCTTGACATCACAAACTGGAGGGGAAGAGAGCTGGGAGCTCATTACCATGGGTGTCTTGGAAATTTTGGGGGCTAGTTCTGCATTAATTAAACCTCATTCGAATAATGAGCACATGCTATTTATTTTCTTGGAGAGCTGCTCTGAGGGAAGCATAGAGGCTTCTCCTACAGGAAGCCTGGTGGCCCGTGGGCCCGCCGCCCATCACTTGGGGGAGGGAGGGGGAGACAATGGTGCTATTTTAAACTATCTGTTATTGAAGGAAACACCCATAACTGGAACATTGTGGTGCAGTTTGTCAGCTGTTTCTGTGTGAAAATGCCAGGGGTCATTCTCCACTCCTTTCCACGCTGCTCTCTGTCGTGCATAGGAGATGGTCTAAAATCTGCCCATCCCATCTCCACAAATCATTTGTCTTCTTCATCTGTTATGGGGCTGAGCAGAATGGTGGTGAACTTGGGATCATGTGGCCACCTTAGTGGTCATGAGGGGGACTCCACAGGAAGAGAGGGGTTCTCACACCAAACACCCAGATCTACCTGCACTGGGAGCTTAAAAAGGACGGCATCTCTGCACTAAAAAGCAATGATTACGCTGTACATATGGAGATTTAAATCTGATCGGGGCTCATCATCTAGACTAGGTAAAACAAGCATCCTATGTGCCTTTTCTCGGTGATTTTTTTTTTTTTTTTGCAATTGGCTGCACAGAGTGATTTACTCTCTCATGTGGTACAGGAAGAAATGAGCCAGATTCCTCCAGCTCTGTAATTAAATCACATACCTTCATTCCTTTGGCGGCACCCAGCTATCTTCCTTCCCAGAACTACTTGACCATCAGTCTAGGCCAGAGTTCAGAGCCATAAACAAAAGTACAGAAGGGTCATGCCTGATTCTGTTGAGTGTGCAGCTCAAGAACTCACACATGGAGGCACTTACAGGCTGCACACTGGAGCTTCACACACTTAACATTATGATATTGCAGAGGATGGGAGGGGCTGTGCACACATGCCAATTTCATACTTCAGGGAGACACAGGACTTCATGTACTTGGGGTTTTGGAGCCACCCAGACCCAACGAATGTTCTTCACGCAAGCATCATGAGTCTTTAAGCAAGACTTTAAAACAAGGGTGTAATTATCATATATCTGAAGAGAACCTGTGGTGGTTTGAATATGCACTGCCCAGAAAATGGCACTATTAGGAGGTTGGCCTTCTTGGAGGAGGGGTCTCCCTGTGGGGGTCAGTTCTTGAAATCCTTCTCCCAGCCATGTGGGAGACAGTCTGCTCCTGGCTTCTTTTAGATGAAGATGTAGAACTCGCACTGCCTTCTCCAGCACCATGTCTGTCTGCACACTGCAATGCCCTCTGCCTTCATGATCATGGACTGCCCCTCTAAACCTGTAAGTCAGCCCCAATTACATGTTGTCCTTGGTCATGGTGTCTCTTCTCAACAGTGGAAACCTAACTAAGACCCCAGACTGGATAGGTCATGGGATTGCTCAAATGTCCTTGGCACCATCACTCTTTTATCTTCTGCAATGGCCCAACCCAATCTCTATCCAGTCCAGGGTGCTCCTCCAGTCTTGGTTCTCAAAGGACTCCTCTATACAACGCACTTTCCCTCAGAGTCTCCTAGTGTCTACAATACCACCAGCCATGGCATCCTCTTCATTGATAGGGTGAAGTGTATTCCTGAGGATGGTCACCAAGTCTCCCATGTGGTTTTGTACAGTAGCAAAGCATCTCTGGGGACAGGGCACAGATTCTGGGGCTTAGAGAGACAGCTCAGCCACGATGAACACTTGTTACTCTAGCAGAGGACCCAGGTTCTATTACCAGCATCCATATGATGGCTCACAGTTGAACGGTTAGCCAGTTTCAGAAGATCTAATTCCCTGTCTTGCCCTCTTCAGACATCAGGAAGGCACGTGGTGCACACAGTTCCGTGTAGCCAGAACATTAACACATTTGGTAATATAAACACATCTGATTTTTAAAAGGTATGTGCTTTAGATTATGGGCATGGGTGATGCTGAATGTGGATCCCAACAGCTTTCCTTTAAGGGGAGGAGGGACACCAGGTGTTTGGAACCCGGTGGCTGTAGGTGAGGGAGCACCGTATGGTCATGTCAGTATAATGCCTCCTGGTTAGAAGTGCTCATCTCACGGCTCTGATGGTGCCCATGAGGCAGAGGTCTCAGCACTGAGCTTGGCAACAGTCAGCTCTTGGGCAAGGCAGCAGGTGATTGACTATGTCTTTCTTCAAATACAATGAAAGATGTTCTTTTCCCCGCGTATTCTGTCATCATAGAGTTCTAAAAACCCACGTGGTCCTGATGAACTTAATTTGAAAGTCATTACAATGGAGGTGGGGGGGTGTGAGCTGACTGTTCATTAAGGAAATATTTGATGAGCCAAGAAAAAAGTGCCAGAGTTAATATTATGAACAGGATTAATGAGCAGGGTGGCTCCAAAAATTCATAAAAGAAAATAACAACACAACACGCAGGCCCTCGTCTCTGTTGGCCTGACAGGCTGCTGTCAGTCTGTCCTGATTTGTCTGCATTAAATGGTTGAGGCGGTAGGCTTGCCCACAAGGCCATTATTGTCTCTCATCTGCACTTGACAGGATAACTTTATGTTTCTGTGTAAACACATTCCTAATCCCTTAATCGCTTTAGCTGATGTGGGCTCGGTGTTTGCCAGCCAGTTAGGGATGAAGAGGCTTAATATGTTTCTTCTTTAAAAACAACAACAAAAACAACAACAACAACAACAATGACTACAACAGCAGCAGCAACAACAACACCCCAAAACAAACAAACAATAAACCAACAAGTTTGTATTTTTATTAAAACCACAACAACTTCATATTCACCAGAAAAGTAAACTGGAATTTATTTTGTCTGGTGGGTACTTGTTCCTCTCTCTAGAGCGCTATTGTATTAAGGTTTCCAGAGAAACAGAAATGGCAGAATGAATACACATTGTCTAAGTTAGATTTCCATAGCTGTGAACAGACACCACAGACAAGGTAACTCTTTTTTATTTTAAGGCTAGTTTATTTTAATGACTGATCATGTGAGGCCACAGTGAGGTCACTATGCACAGACGTAAAGGAAGCTTTATTTATTGGTCTCTTCCTCCTTGAACAGAGTCTTGATGATCTCCACCTTCTTGGCCTGGAGGCGCTCCTCCCACGTGTTTTTGTGCTTCCCTGGTCTTAGACCTGTGAGCCTCAGCCTGGTCAGCCTGAAGCTTCTTGCGGGCCTCGTCTGCCTTCGGTTTGAGGATCTGCTCCATCATCATCCAATGGTTTTTGGATAAATTCCTTTTAACCTTCAGGTACAGGCTGTGATACATATGGCGGTCCATCTTCTTAGATTCCCAGTATCTCGTGAGAAGCCAGTACAAGATCCTCATCCTTCTCATCCAGGTCACCCTCTCAGGCACCCAAGTGTTGGCAGTTCCCTTTCCCTTCCCTATGACCATATGCCTGCCCTTCAAGGTGTGTTTCTGTCAGTGAGTCTGAGGATGGACAGTTACAGGCGTCCAGATGATCAGGCCATCTGCAATCAGCTTCCTGATCAGTTGACGGGAGTTGGCATTGGCGATTTTATTGGTCTCATTCGGGTCCAACAGGACCTTCTTTTTACCACAGTGGAGGACACTAGAGGCAAGGCTTTTCTGTAGCCTGAGCATGCTCATGGCTGCAGACGCAGGAGCCAAGGTAATTCTTATAAAGGACAAGATTCCATTGCAGCTGGCTTACACTTTCAGAGGTTCAGTCCATTATCATCATGGCAGTAATCATGGGAGCATCCAGGCAGACTTGGTGCTGGAGGAGCTCAAAGTTCTGGATGCACAGACAGCAGAAAGGGATTGTCTGTACCATTGAGCATAGTTTGAGTATATAGAAATCTCAATGCAAAGCCACCACAGTGGCACACTTCCTCCAACAAAGTCACACCTACTCCAACAATGCCACAACAACTCCAACAAGTCCACACCCATTCCAACAAGGCCACACCTGCACCAGCAATGCCACACCCACTGCATCAAGGCCACACCTACTCCAACAAGCCCACACATACACCAACAAGACCCCACCTACTCCAACAAAGTCACACCTTCTCCATCAAGGCCACACCTACACTAACAATGCCACACCTACTCCAAAAAGGCCACACCCACTCCAACAAGGCCACACCTACTTCAACAAGGCCACACCTACTCCAACAAGGCCACACCTACTCCTACAAGGCCACACCTCCTAATAGCATCACTCCTCATGGGTCAAGCATTCAAACACATGAGTCTAAGGTGGCCCACTCCTATTCAAACCACCAAACACATCAAACGGTAATTTGGGTTACAGGACACTGGATAATTTAACAATGAATGTCTCATACAAGGGTCCTGAGAAGCCTATGATGATTGATGGCTCAGCCATCTTAACCTGGTGCTGAAGGCACGTGAGTTTCCTGGACGCGTTGGTCTTCAGTCTACAATGAGATATCAGAGAAGGTGGTTAGAATATTAGCATAGGAATGCAGAAGCCACAGGAGAGATGAACTTGCCAGTGAGAGTGAAGGCAGGCAGACAAAACTCAAAGCCTCCCTCTTTCACATTCTTAAATCTGGATTGCCACCAGAAGGTCCCACCTACACTTGGGGCAATCTTCCTGATTCAAATAACCTGATCAAGAAAATCCCTCACAAGAGTGCCCAGATGCATGCATTTTAATTGAATTCAGAGCCACTCAAGACAGCAACCAAGATTAGTGACCACATCTGCCAACCTTCTCATGCAATTTATTTTTCTTGTTTGCTTTATATTTTGGGCCCGAGATTAACCAAGCCATGCCACTCATACTGCTTAGCAGTGAAGCATTCATCTGCATTCATTCTCACTAAAAATCAAGAAGCACATTGTATGTTCACCCCTCTCCTGGCTGATCCCTGCCTCACTCAGGAACCAGCCAGCTTGCTGTCACTCCAGTCTCAGAGACTGGATGGCTGTTAAAGAGGCTTCAAGTCCAAGATCAGAGCCCTGCCAAATTGACTGATGCCTGCTACCTGGCTTGTAAATGGTGCGTTCTGCCTACATTTTCCTGGGCAGAGAAGGTCCAGCAAGCTCTCTAGGGGTTCTTTTTAAACATAAGTGCACCAATAACACAGAAGAGGAGTCCATCTTTTTGACTGAAGTCACACCCTCCAAAGTGCTGCTTTCCAATGATGTCATCTTTTGTGACATCTTCCTAGGGGTGGGGTAGGGGAGACATTTAGATCACAGCAACCTCTACCGATGGAGATGGATCTCCTACAGCTTGCACCAGCATCATCAGGCTTCTGTGTGTAGGCAGCAAAGGCAACCTAAGTCCCAAGCATGTCCCTGTTATGTCTACTTGTCCCTAATGTCCCCTGCGTCATGACCCTCACCCTGCAACAGCTGCCCTTGTGTGCACCAAAGCTCAGCTTCCCTGATGTCAGGCACCTTGGATCTACCTCTATCTCCTTTTAAACCCATTTGTTAGCTAAAGGATATGGGTCAGTAGGTAAACTGCTTGCTGTACATGCATGGAGACCTGAGCTTGTATCCACAGACCCAAATTACAAGTCTAAAGCGGTAGCATGCACTCTGACACCAGAATCAGGAGACAGAGACCTGGGGACCTCTCAAGTTCACTGGCCACCCCATAGTCAATGTTTTACTTAGGGTTATGCTGATATGAACGGACACAATAACCAAGGTAACTCTTATAAAGACAACATTTAATTGGGGTTGGCATACAGGGTCAGAGGTTCAGTCCATTACCGTCAAGGTGGGAACATGGCAGCATCCAGGCAGGCATAGTGTAGGAGGAGCTGAGAGTTCTACATCTTCATCTGAAGGCTGCTAGGAGAAGACTGGCTTTCAGGTAGCTAGGATGAGGGTCTTAAAGCCCACACCCACAGTAACACACTCACTCCAACAAGGCCTCATACACTCCAACAGGGCCATACCCTCTAAAGCTGCATCTCCCTGGGCTGAATATACACGCGCACATACACACACACACACACGCAGGCACACAGGCATGCACGCACCCAAAGCATCACAGGTATAAGTTCCCAGATCCCAGTGAGAAAAGCCTACCTCAAAAACAAAGACAGGCACTGGGAAGATACCACTTGCCACCAAGCCTGAGGATCTGAGTTCAATCCCCAAGACTCACCAGGTGGAAGATGGGACTGAATCCTACAACATGTCCCTTGGTCATTACATATGTGTTGTAGCATGTATGTGTCTCCCTCGACTAAGTAAAACTATTACAAAGAGGAATGACACCCAAAATTTTCCTCTGACCTCTACATGAATGCACATACACAAGTTACGAGTGTACACACACACACACACACACACACACACACACTCCACTTGTCTTGGAGAACAGTCTCATGTAGATGTTTTTTAAGATAATAATGGTCTTAGTCCAATTCTTGTTCTATTGTCCAAAGAGAGAGACATCTCTAATAGGGCCGGGTATCCACAAGGTTTCCCATTTAATGAAATAGGAATTGGAAACGTGATGTTTCCCAATTTCAGGATGAAAATCAATGCATTCTGCTCTGTGACCTTGCACCTTCTTGCTTATCTTCAGAAGTGATAGCCAGACATTGCTCTCACCTGGTCAATTGGAAGTGCCAATATGAAATTGGGGTGGCACAGGGATGAGAGACAATCTGGTACTCGTCCACAAACAAACCCACAGCTGTAGGGAGCCGTTCCCCGCTTCATTTGACATAGTAGGGACAGCATCAGAGGGAAAAGAAATTATGCCTCTTAAATAACAAACAAGCTTATGCAGTTTCATAGGATATAAGCTGACACAAGCTTGGGTTTCTGTTGATTCTTGCCTTGATTGAGTGAAGACACAGTTTTCAGCTTTTCCTAATAGGCTCTGGGTTTCCTTTTAACATTCTCATCTCAATGCTCAGAATTCCCACTCTTTGTGTGTAATGCCCTTATTGGGCTTGAATCACTCTGGTTAGGCCTTTAGTCCTAATAATTACATAAGGTTTCCTTTTCAAACACACTGCTTGGGATGAGGGAGACAGCTTGGGGTGGAGCCTGAGGAACTGGACACAAGGTAAAAAACTAAGCATGGGTATAAGTTCTGTACCAAGACTTGGAGGATTCCTGGGATTTACTGCCAGCCCTTCTGACCTATACTGGTGAGATTCAGACCACAGAGAGACACTGGGTCAAAAACAAGGTAAATTGGTCCACTGGCCTGCATGTCACACACATGAACACATACACGTATAGCACATATGCATATATGCATACACACAAATGGGAAAATATGTTATTAAATATCCATGCATGGAACGAATTTTCCTCAGAAAACCCCCAGAGCACTTTCTTTAAAGAGGAGATAGTTGCAAAATCAGATGCAAGGGAAAAGAAGTTGTAATTGAAACGAGTCTGACACCCCTTCATTATATGTGGATTCATGTAGACTTAGATTTTTTTCAAACCTACTTTAATAATGGTTCTCAAATGCTTAGAGCCCCCTTCTAGCCCACTGTCCAAAGGTAGGGGAGAAAAGATGATAAATAGGGCAAGTGGATGTGGACCTGTTTAGAAGTAGTTCTTTGGGGCAAATCCAATCTGAGCTGTCAGGACACTGGCAGTCCAGTCCCGTAGTGTCAGAATAGCAATAGTCCAGTTGAAAAAAATGTCACCAAACACAAATCAGCACTGGTAGCACAATCTAGCAGAAACAGTCGGGCATCCATCGAACTGACACTAGTCTGCAAGAGTGACCAGAACCAGCTGGAACACCAGGTGTTCTTTGCCACACCTCAATAAAGTGAAGGTCAGTGAGAATCGAGACCAAGGAGGGATTGCAGGCAAACAATACAAGCACCCCATCAGTGTCTACTGAGTCATACTCGTAATCTCTCCCAATATCACGTGACTCGCCTTAAAGAAACCCCACATGAGTCTGCATCACAGGACAACCAGAAATTTCCACTTCAGACACCACAGTGTGAGGAACGAGAGAGACACTGAGACATATGAAACAAACAAGGATATCTCCTTGAATTGTAACATGTCCACAAATGACTGGGAAGGGAAGATAACTTTTTGTCGAGCTGCTAAATTCCATTTAAATCACAATGGCATCCAACTGGCCGGTTTCCTAAAATTGTCTCTGTTGTTCCCTGATACACACGCCTTATACTTTGTGGCTGATGATGGACCTTCATTCAATAGCTCTAGCCGTCATTTTGCTACTTTGTAGGTTCTCCTTTCTTTCACATTCAGCCCCCTAACACTAGATAGGAGAGAAAAGAGGAGAGAGGGAAAGGGTTCTATCACCATTAGACGACCTCGTGTTGATTAGGGGGATCGAGTTCTTTGGGGGGCAAGTTTGATCTTCACTGTCAGGATGTTTAGTTTCTTCTTTGGGCATGACTATTTAACAAACTGTAACCAACAGCAGCCCACCTC
Organism: Rattus norvegicus; assembly: GCF_021556685.1. NCBI lineage: Eukaryota > Metazoa > Chordata > Mammalia > Rodentia > Muridae > Rattus > Rattus norvegicus. The sequence continues at coordinate 74,769,848 of NC_141555.1, forward strand.
TGAGGCTCTAGAATTTATATGTTCTCTGAAAAGGCTCCCGCATTCCAAATGTTACACACTTGTGGAATCTATCTGCTGCTGGCAAAATCACGCCCCTGCTAGAGCACGAGGCAAATCATAGTCAGCCACTCTTGACAATCGGAAGCAACCCCATACCCCACAGCCTGGATTAAAACAAAAACATGCTCTTATAATATTTCTATGTTTTTAAATACACCAAAATTCTCACTGCAAATAGCCAGTTTCATTTGGATATTAGTATAACTGACTTTCTATCCTATAATCCACGGAGGGCATCCTGATTAGTTTGAATCAGTCATGCTAGCTTTGTTCTGTGCATGTCACTGGTGTTGAGGTGCATCAGGGGACTCACTGAGACACACCCAAAATCTTCTGAGGAAAGATTTTTTTCTGACTGTCATAAATAGGGAGTTATCCAAGACAGTTTCATCTCTCTTCCTCTTCTCCCATCCAGGGTTGGAGTTCTGCTGTGGAGGAGTGTGATGTGTTCTCTGGGGATGCAGCCGCCATCTTGTGACTACATTATAGCCAATCAGCTGAGAGCAGTAAGATGAGAAAGATGGATAATCCAAGAGTCTTGTGGGATGGCTGGGCGGTTGAACTGATGCTGTGTGTGCTTTGGTGTTTCTTCCCAAGTCAATCACACCCTTGGGATTAAGGGATACTGATTGGTTTTATATTTTTGTGACCAGACACATTCCCATCATATATATTTATTGTGTTTGCCCTTCTCAGGCCAGAATTTTGCCAGCCTCATTTGAACTCTTCTTCTGTCCTATCGGAACCCCACTTTGCCAGCCCCTCGCCAGGCCCTCCTTAGTAATTAGCAACCACACACTCAAGTAAGGACCAATGTCCCAGGTTGTGGATGTGATAAAACAATTAAAACACACTCACCAGGAAGGACAATGGAATATTATTTAAAATGTTTCTGCCCAAACAAGTCAATATAATTTTAAAGTTTCATTCTTTTTTCTCCCCCTCTCCCTGCTAAATGTTTGATAATTTTCTGCCAAATATCTGACCTTTCTCAGCACCAAAGAAAACAGATGATATCCACCCCTGCCTTCTTCATGATTACTGTGGGTGGTAAGTTACACTTCATGGACTAAAGGTATTTCCTTTTTTTGTGCAGCATAAGGGAGATGAGGTTTCTTCCAGAAACTTCACAGTTTACAAATGCAAAATGACGCCCTATTGAGAAACAATGCAAAATCCTTCATAGCTCACGTGGCTTCCTGTCTTCTGATTAGAAATTTAACCCACATGCCATTGTCATGGAAGGAACGTGAGCCTTTAAGAGAGACTGTGGTCTGACAGGAATGTCTTTCCAAGGTCCTGAGGTGGGGTTCTCTGGCTAAGGAGCTGGCGTAGCCAGTAGAGTGTTTGCCATGAAAGTATGAGGGTCTGAATTCGGTCCCTAGAACCCATGTTAAAAAATAAAAGTCAGACATGGTGGCCTGGAATCCTAGTACCCGAGAGGTGGACAGATGCAACCCCGATGGTCTCTGGTCCACCAGCCCGACTGGTATGTTTGGGGTATAAGTGTGAGACTTTGTTGCAAGAAAACAAAGCAAGGCAGGGTGGAACTGCCTCAGTTACTTCCCTTTGCTCTGATGAAATACTGTGTGAACTATCTCAGGGAGGAAAGGGTTGACTTCAGCTTGATCAGTGCCCATCAGGCAGAAAGTCAGGGCAGGAAATCAAGGCAGAGCCTTCAAGGCAGCAGCTGAAGCAGATTCCTTGGAGGAACAACCGCTTACTCGCTTGTTGCTTATTGCTTGGTCAACATGGTTTCTTCTGTAACCAGGACCGCCCACCCAGAGGTGGCGCCATCCACAATGGGCCTCCACATGAAAGACCCGTAACCTGAGGAAACTCTCACTCCAGTCATGGGTTGGGATACCCCCAGGAAACACGAGTAACCGGTCTTGATGTAATCAGCAATAGGCAGTTTTATTTAAGAGATCTGGGGCTGACACGTATCCCATACAGGAGATTGAGTCAAGCCCCGAGCCTCTCTAGGCAGGAGCTTATATAGGGAAAACCAGGAGTTTCATGTGGAAACACATAATTGGCTAATACAAAGTGTGCACCGTTACTTTTGGCACGGAGATACATCAACAAAGCATACGTGTAATCTAGTATCTCAGCAATGTGGGCAGGACAACTCATCTCACTGCAGCAGGGGATGACCCATCCTCAGGGAGTGAAGAAGGGGTGGGGGTGACTCCAGATGGCCAGTGTCCTTGGGAGCTGATATTCGGGCTGGTGAGCCCTATCTCAAATTCTCTCAGGCATGTCTGGACTTTGTTTGAGACTAATTTTTTGAAATTTAACTCTTCACACACAGCAATAATTATTGCAAAAGATGCCTCACTGATCTGTCCACAAGCCAATGCAATGGAGGCAATTCCTCAGCTGAGGTTCCCTGTAGTAAAAAAAAAAAAAAATCTTTAATAAATCCCGACGCGGGGTTACTCACCTCAATGGTTTCAGTTCCCCAATGATAGAAACACGCCCAGCATCTATATCTAAAGCAGCCCATAGCTGGGCAGCTGCTTACCCTCCATCCTGTTAGAATACACCTCCCAGCAATAACTCCAAGTTACTATTTACTAATTTCTATGCTTCATCTTGGCTGTTCTTGACTCCAAGGTGCAGCCCTCTGGGCCATGATCTATTAGCCCTTTTATACGGCAGCTCTGCCCTTCTGCATGTTATTTCCCTTCCATGGCAGCCTCTGTCTCCCCTCTTCCACACTCCCCTAAGGCATGGGGACATCTCTGTCCATCCAAGGACCCATGCCCGGGAACCCTAAATCCCGTCTCTCTCTCTCTCTCTCTCTCTCTCTCTCTCTCTCTGTCTCTCTCTCTCTCTCTATGTCTCTGTCTCTCTCTCTGTCTCTCTCTGTCCTTCCCAGCTATTGGCGGCTATCATCTTTATTCACCAATCAGAATTAACTGCGGGCAGGTTCCCAGAAGCTAGGTGCAGACTTTCTCCTGCAAACTAATTTGGGGAACCCAATTAGTATTAGAAAACAAGCAGCTACAGTCTCCTCTTCCCAGGTGTGTAAACTTGACCACTGAAGGGAGTTGACCCAGGGACTGAGGAAGACAGCTAAGGTTGACCTCTGACCTCCCATGCTTATGCTTATGCAACCAACACATATGTATGTATTCATTTATTTAATTCCAGAGCAGGATATTGGCATGGAAGGTTGGGAGAGTGGATCTGGGGACAAGTAGATAAAAGAGAAACAGGTATTTGTAATCACCACAGAGAGCTCCCTTCTATCCTCTCAGAACAAAGGAGACGACAGCCAGAGTGTCCTCTGCCTAACTCTGTAGGGGCTTATCAAGGGCAAACTCCAAACCTGCAGCGTTTCCCCCCAAGTCTTTGTTCCATGATGCCACAGTGTGCATTAAGTTGAAAACAAAAACAAAAACAAAACAACAAAACTCCCCCAAATAGGTCTAAAAGTACCAAGAAAGATTAAAACCATCTTGTTTAACAAGAGAAACCTGTTTATTCCTGTTTGATAAATGGTGTTTCTCCCATAGTTAGGATTTTTTAAAATTCTTATTAAACAAAATAGAAATAGAGTAGAAAGGACGACAACAAGACAAGAAGCAGTTGCTGGTCCTCAGGGTAAACGCTAGGTAGAATCAGGCAAATTTTTATTCTGAGAAAGCTCAGGTTTGACCATGCGGGCTGTGTGATATTTCATGGTTTCTCATGAACTGATCTGAACTTTGGTTTTGCATACGTGCACTGGGGTCCCTTCTGTCTTGGACCTGTGTGGTGTTTTGCATGCCCAGGTTACCCTTCATTCAACAGACAGATACACTCAGGATCCTGTCAGGAGCTGAGCAGAGGTTGGTGATAGTCCCACATGGTCCTCTCTTTTTTGAGCCTGAGAGAGAATGGGTCAGGGGCCAGCTAATAATGCAGACCCTTTCATGCAAGTGACAGCTTTATAATGTTTTATTTATTAAGAAATGGTAATTTAATTTAATTAATTAGTTAGCTAATTAATTAGTTATTTAATTAATTAGTATGTGTGTGTGTGAGCTTGCCACTGGACATATGTGGACCTCAGGTCCTCAGGCCTGGCAGCAAGTGCCTTGACCTGCTGAACATCTCACCAGCCTGGAGCAAAATGCTGACCAAAGGAGGCAGTGGGACTTGAATGAAGTGTTTTCTTTTTCTTTTTTTTTTTTTTTTTCACAGCTGGGGATTGAACCCAGGACCTTGCACTTGGTAGACAAGTGCTCTACCACTGAGCCAAATCACCAACCCCAGGTTTTACTTTTCAATATCTTTTATTATTGTTTTAGAACTTTTATAGATGCATGTAAGGCCTATTTGTTCAAATCCAGCCCTTCATTCCCTCCCTTCCATTCCCTTGTTGCAATGTCTGTTTTACAGGAAATGTCTAGAGAAGTGTGGTTTTTTGGAAGCCCTGGGTCAGGTCTGAGCTGCTCATATCGGCCATTCAGGGAGACCTGGTGATTAGCAGGACCATTAGCCACTTAGTGGGTGGGAAATGCCCCATTATTTCCATTTTAAATGTCTAACTAGGCCTGGTGGGAGGCAGATTCTTATCACTTCAGAAAAGCCTTCAGTCCCCTTGACACCTGTCCCCAGCCCAGTGCCAAACTTAGAGGGCTCTTGTGTTTGGTGAGGATTGTCCTGATGTGCTCTGGGATTTCTGCATTTGCTCGAGGACTCTGGGTGTTGGTGTGACTCAAACCGCACAGGGCTCCTGGCTTGTCTGAATTTCCATGAGAGAACTCCAGTCCTTCTGCAGACTAGATTGACAGGGTGTGGGTACTGCTATTGGCATTCCCATTAGGGGCTGATTACTAGTCTGGCTCCTGACCCTCTCACTGGAGTCTGGCCTCCAAGTTTGCCCTTCAGACTCTTTGTCTTTACTTCAGGGAGGGAGCATAGAGCAGGTCATAGCAGAAAATATGCTGTGCCTCTGAGTCGAGGGAGAGTGTGAACGTGGGACAACTGCAGCTTTGTCTGATCTGTGATGTCTGGATTTGCCTTCCCTGAGATTTTACCCATGTCCCTTCCCTGCTACTTCCTTTCTTTGCCTTCCCTTCCTGTCCTCCATCCTTCCCCACTTCTTTTCCACGGTGAAGACCATTGCTTCATGACATCTTATTATTAGACACAAGAGAGGCAAAGAAATTGGACCTTGTAGTCACATGACTTCACACAGGAGACAAAGATACTCAACATTCCAGCTGAAGAGGTTGATGCCTGCTTCCCTCTGGTGCACTCCTCCCTTTCTCGGATAGTTTGAATGTGAAATGCTCCTCAGAGACTGTAAACGCAGAAACACAGCTCTCACCTTAAGGGACTAAGGATGATATATTCCGGAGCCATGTACAGTGATCATGGTCCAGGGACACAAATTTAGGTCACACCTTATCCCAGTGTGAACACAGTTTCACGAAGTTTCATAGTTTTACAGAACAAAGAAAGTTAGAATCCAAGGCAAATGCAAAATACATTGGTGGGCACACAAACAAGGCAGTTAAAGCAAATTGGGGGGATCTTTTCTATGTCCCCATGATGCTATCTGATGACATTCTTAGCTTTTGGATTGGTGGTTTCCAGGGGTTTATTAAGTTAATAGATCCCAAATTTTTTTTAAATCTTTGACATAGATTAGTTTTGACAAAGAGGTAGACAAAGAATTCTGGGGGCTTACACTATGAGGTATGTAGTCTCTGGGTCAGCGACATCCCAACATCTCCTCACCACTGCAGTTCTAACCAGCCAGTCAGCTTTCACTGAGAGTTTCTTCCTAGAAATTCTCATTTAAAGGGCACACATCTTTAAACAGTTAGACCTCAGGTGCTGGCACCATTTTGCGAAGGGATTGTGGAACATCTTGGACACAGGGACAAGCTGGCAGCCGTAGAGCCACAGAGGCAGACTGCGTGGTCCATGGCCTGCCTGTCCCTGACTCCAGCCTGCTTCTCTATATCATGGGAGCTCGGTGTAACAGTGGCAGCCTCTTTTTCTTCTGTCAGGTACTTTGTTACGACAGTAAGGGAACTGATTAGCTCAATTAATAGCAGTTCAACTAACTTGAAGCAGTTGTGGGAGCCAAGGGTACTGTTCTGGCTTTGCGCTGGGTGAAGAGTTGGTGAAGATCATGTTGTCTCCTTCCAGAATTATGAGTTGACATCTTTACATGCAAATGTCTGTGTATTTCATTGATTGGCAGGCAGGGCCTTACCCACTGTAGCCTAGTGAGCTGATCCCATATGGACTGGAGTTGGCTCCCGCTCCATTGCTGTGGATTTCTGAGACCATGAGAAGAATGGGAAGGAGAGGAGGTCACTATGTGACAAAAGAGACAGGGATGGACAATGTGTCCACAAGCAAAGGGTGGTGGCATCTTGCAGAAAAAAGAGGAGGGGCAGGGAGCTCTCTCTCTCTCTCTCTCTCTCTCTCTCTCTCTGTGTGTGTGTGTGTGTATGTGTGCACACGCACAGCCCTATTGACACTTAGACTCTAGACACTCACCTTCCAGAATGCTGAGAGAATGAGCATCTGTTGTGATATCCCCCAGGTATGGGCATGTGTTGTAGCCACTTTGTGGCACTCACACTGAATCCCTTGAAGCTCTCAACTTGGCCCAAGCCAAGTGGGGATGAAATGGCAACACAGAAGAGGAGATGCTTGCCCTGAGATAACCCCTGTAGATCCTGTCATAGCTCTCAGCTCTCTGGGTTGAGTGGTTTTATATCCCAGGGCCAGTTTGTAGTCAGGAACCTGTTCCTAAGCAAGTGCTAGTCTTGATATGATGAGCAGCCAAATCTTAGTGGGATGTCCGCTGCTGGAGCCACTGCTGGAGCTTCTCCTGGGACAGTGGTACTGAATGTGTGGGACTATTCCTCTCTTAGTGCTAGACACCAGGTAAATCCGCTCATCCCCAGGACTGCTCAGTGTGGGTCTCCTTCCTCCACTTCTGTTTATCACCATCTAAGAATTTAGGATGGGTCTTTATGTGCAGAGCTGTGAGGACTGTTCTCTGCCAGGCAAGCCTCTCTTCTCTCCACTGCACCTAGCTTCATGTCTCATTCATGTCAGCACAGAGGAGACACGGCTGATGGTGTAGGAAGTCCTTCTTAACTACCCTGGGAGCTTGTCAGAGCTGCTTAGAGGGGCAGAACTTGTGGATTTCTGCTGCAAAGGAGGTCCACTCTGTGGAGAAGGGAGGGGGAGACACCCTGAGGGGTAGAACTGAGCCCAACCTGCTGCGGGCTCCCTTGTGTTTCCGGTGCATCCTCATTGCACAGTTTTGTTTGCTCACCTCAGTTTTTGGTAGCATCACTCTGGGCCCCTTTACTTGTGGTTGGAAATTTTGAGCTAATGCTAAAGTAACCTCTGGAAAGGGGTGGAGCTGAGATGTAGTTTCTTCTTGTAGAGGCCTCCAATAACATTCGCCACCACAAGATGGCACTGGCTTCCACTGCGCCCCACGTGGAAGGCCGAGATACTTTCGACATTACAAGATGGCGCTGGGGTTGGGGATTTAGCTCAGCGGTAGAGCGCTTGCCTAGCAAGTGCAAGGACCTGGGTTCAGTCCCCAGCTCCAGAAAACAAAACAAAACAAAACAGAAAACAAACAAACAAAGATGGCGCTGGCCTCCACCGCGCCACCTGACTTCCTTTAAGGAAGTTAACTGTGTGCGCATGTGCAAGAGTGCCTTCGTGCCAGGTCTTTGCCCATTCCGGGGCTTTTCTAATGAGATCATGGGTAAGCAACCAATCAGGTGTGGATGCGCCGTGATAGGGTGTATATAAGCCACGCCATGCTGGCGTCTCAGGCGCCCCCTCTATTATTAATAAAGAATAAGCATTTTGGCTACAGAAGGATTCGTGTGTTCCCCCGTATTCTTGCTGGCGAGAGGTCGCATGGGACATCTTCTGTTCAACTAAATCACAACTTTGTAAGCGGCAGGCGAGGTTGTTGCAAGTTTAGCTACTTTTCACTCTGGATTTCTTGTATCTTCTTTTTTGAGGCCGGGGAGTTGGGCAGGGATCCTGGCTGTTTCACACTGCACACCTTAGGTCTTAGGATGTGCTTCTGGGGAAACAACAGCCATTCTCTACAGCACTCCCTCCCTTAGCACGGGACCTTGGGAGACATTTGGTATGTAAAGGACAGCACTAGGAAGAACGTTATTTGCTCTGGCTTTAGTTACATTGACTGAATGAATGTTGTTTCGGGACCTCTGGTTTATATATTCATGGGTTGTGTTGGGAATCCATTGGAATTGAAGCATTCCCTTCTGGTGGGAAGAAAGAAGCTCAGAAGATTCAGGAAGCTTAAGAAACCTTTAAGGCTTAGGAATCTTGAAGGTTATGATGCTCAGGTCCTGTTCCAAAGAGCAATAAGATGAGAACAATTGCCCCGGGGGTCAGGGGCAGCCATGATGAAGGGGATTCTTGGGTGGAGCTGCCTGGTGGTTGGGCTGAAATCTACAGGATGTAACTATTTTGAGTGTCACCCATGCTGGAGTGGGTTGTCCACTGACAGAGTTGTCTGAGCCACTCCTCTGCTCCTGAATAGCCATGATAAGGTAGACCTGGCTGAAATCGTTTGTAGTTGGAGGCCTACATGAGGTGAACACACATTGTTCAGGTCTACCCAGGATAGGTCACGTAACATAAGCTGCTTGACATTCATGTAAGTTAAAAAGTAGCAGAAGTCACCCTATATTAACATAACCAGAACTAGGTAGTTAAGGCAGCAAAGCTAATGCAGGGTATTGTGCACGGGTTCTTCCACCCGGGGGGGGAAGGATGTTACTCATCCTCGCCCCTCATCCCTGCACCTCTGTGCTGGTCCAGATACCACCAGGCAGGAGGCCATCCTACAATCCACATCTACACTGTTTTACCGCCCAGATCCAATACTTCAGGAACCTACAGCACTACAATGACCTCACGGGCTGCAGGGAGGACACAGCCAGTACAGAAGTAGCTTAAAGTTAAACGAGAACTATCACTCGTGTGGAGAGAGGACCTTTTCACTCTCCAGGAGCCTTTCGTGAGAGCTTGGGCCTCCTGGGATCCACAGTTCTTACTTCAGGGCTCAGCAAAGCTCGGGTCAAATGTAGTCATTGGTCGGAGCTGCCTTCCTTGCTAACTGAGGTGCTGTTCTTATATTTTCTTCCACAACGAAATTAACGCTTAATTACGGTGGCATGTTTTTCATCTTGTGATACACAGTGCTGACCCACGAAGGCACAGGGAAAATATAAACATATTTTTCCACCTCTCTGCGGGAATAAGATGCTTGTTTTGTGCGGGAAAGTTGTGAGTTTCCCTGTAATACAGGATATGTTCCCAATGGGAAGGAGGGGGGCTCCAATATGCTCTGTAGTAGTTGCATTCAGATACAATGCTGTCTATTTATCTTATCTGTCTGTCTGCCTTGCTGTCTATCTTACTATCTAATCTATCATTTGTCTATCATCTATCATCTATTTATCCATCCATCCATCTACTTTCTATCTATCTGTCTGTCTGTCTGTTATCTATCATTTGTCTATCTGTCTATCTATAATTTGTCTATGTGTCTATCTATAATTTGTCTATTTACTATCTATCTAACATTTGTTTATCTAATTTCTATTATCTATTTATCTAAGGTGTGTGCATGGGTGTGTGTAAATGCATATGTGTGGAGATGTGTGTATATGTCTCCACATTCAGGTAGAGTCAGAGAACAACCTCAGGCCTCATCCTCAGGCATGGTCTGTGTTTTCGAGAATGGGTCTCTAATTGGCCAGGAGCTTACCAATCATTCCAGCTGTGGTGGTCAGCAGATCCTGGGGATCCTGTCCTTGTTTCCCCAACTGGCATTAGAAGCTTTCTCCACTCACATTTTGATGTGGGTTCTGGGAATCAAACCCAGGTCTTCATGCTTATGAGGTATCCTGGTTAGTTTTCACTGACATCTCGACATAACTTAGATGTGACTTGTCATAGAGTCTCCTGGGAAGAGAGAACCTCAACTGAAGTGCTGCCTCCATCACATTGGTTTGTGTCCTACTGTGTGAGAGACTGTCTCCACTGACAGATGATGATGCTGGGCCCACCCACTGTGGGTGTCATCATTCCTAGGCCAGGGTGTCTGGCTTCATGAGAATGTCAACTTAGCATGGGCTAGTGAGTAAGGCTGTGAGCAGTATTCCTTTGTAATTCTCTCCTCGAGTTCCTGTCTGACTGCCCACAAAAGCTGGTAAGCCAAGGTGCATGCCAAAGAAATGTTTTCCTTCTACAAGTTGTTTTTGGCTAGAGTGTTTTATCACAGCTGTAGAGAGGCAGACTCATATGTGAGGCAGACACTTTACTCACCTAGTTACCTGCTTATTTCCAGTCATGCATTTTAAAAGAAAAAGCTTTAGGAATGGGCACCAAATGGCTGACTCTTTCTAGGGTGAATACAGAAATCAGATACCACAAAACTAGCATTTATATATATATATATATATATATATATATATATATATATATATATATATATATGTGTGTGTGTGTGTGTGTGTGTGTGTGTGTGTGTTCATTGTATATATATATATATATATATATATATAGTATATTGTATATATACAGTATAAAGATATCACGTGGGAAACTAAGTGCACACACGCTAATATATATATGTATATTTAAAAAATTATCAGTGTGTTCCATGTATGTATGTTTGTGTGTGCATGCATGCATGTGTGCTCATGTTCTTGGTGTGCACATGCATGCAGATAAATGTGTCATCTATGTCTGTATGCATGTAAGTGTATGTCTGTGTTGATGCTACTTAGTCTTGTCCTCCACGCTGTAACCGGCCTGCTTCTCATTATCACTTTACATGGAGCTGGGTGTCCTCTCCTTCCAGTAGGAGATGATGGACCGAAAGTGAATACGATCATAGACTGGAGACCCCAGCAGAGTTCATACACACATGGTGGGAGTGGCTCTGTACTCAGTTAGAAGCAGGTACTCAGGTCTCTGACTCTTGTCTATGATCCAGAGAAAGACACCTTTCCTCTCTTCTCTCCTGCCCTGGTTTCCATGACGTGCCCTCTTGCTGCTCCTCAGAGTTGCTGGTAGGACGATCCCTGCCTGTTGCCCCAAGAGACAGACCTGCACCCGGAGAAGCCCAAGTGGGGACAGCGGGTATCTGCTGGTCCCGAAATCCAAATTAACTCCAGCATTCCTGCCGATCACATAACAGAGCTGTGCAGTAGTCGTGGGCGTATAATTGATCATTCCCACTTGGCTTGTAAACCTTGACCATTATCTTTCTGGTCCAGGCCTGAGAAATGGCCATACAGCGAGGTTTACTACTACCTTGCCCTGGGAGAGAGAAAAAAAATTAGTAGATATTATTAAAAGGCCTTTAATCCATGAACATATAACCAGCTGAAATGGGCTGAAAGTGCCTATGACTGAACGGAGGATGTGTGAGGCATCTTTATCTAATAACCACCATTTGCCATAATAAAGATTTCAAATTATAGCCGATGAGTAAAGTTCTTTTCTTTAAATCTGCTTCTGCCAATAGCCCTACACACCCGTAACCCATTTTACTGCCGTTTCTTCTACTGAGAGCGGAGGCAAAGGCTTTCTGTTCTCCCCAATGTCCTAACAGACTCAGTACTGATTCCTTTGGGATCTCTGTGGAAGGTACTTTTAATCCTAAACCCGCAGGCACCATTTGGTGTGGGGGTGCTTGTGTGGTGTTCAATGTCCCCATTTGCATGTCCAGCTTGCGCCCAGTTCTCACATCACGTTCTCTTATCCGCGTGCTCGCCTACTCCGAATCATTTCAGACAAGGTTGTACCCGCTTTCTTTTCCCAGGTGGGGCTTCTGCTCTCTTCTTGTCTCTTGGGCTTCACAGAAAGTGTCTCATTCCCTAGTCCCCTGAAATAGTTGACAAGGTAAAGCACAACCTCGGGTGACCAGCAGGTGTTTTCAGTGTTAACAGGCACAGCGGAAGAAATATGGGAAGATTTATTAAGTCATGAAGTAGTCCCGGGACTAATAATATTTGAAAATAAAAGAAAGAAATAACAATGCTTAAATAACAATGCACACGCGCACACACACACAGACACACAGTCCTTCTACACAAGCATGCACACGCACTCAGGTGTTTACAGTTCACAGACTGGTGTCATCTTCTTCTCTGTTCTGACTGTGTTCACAGGTGGCTGAACTTACTGTGGTAAAGACCGCCACCTATTTGATTATTAAACCCTGTCTTTCCTCCTGGGCATCCAGCTCAGTGATATTGCCTGGCATCCGTGGACTGAGTGCCAATGAAATGGTATGTGTATATGACTGGATTACTGGCAGCCTTCTCTCCAGCCCCTCGTGTCCTCACCCCCCCACATTCTTGGCTAGCTCTTTGGGCTCTTAGGCTCAAAGTAGGGCAGAGCTATGGGGAAGGGGAAACTTGGGTCCCAAGAGACAATGTGCAGCCATGTTAAGAAGGTAACTGCAGCCAGAGAGGAGTCCAGCGCCCTGGCTTGGCAGCTGATATCTCAAAGGCTCTTGTCTGAGTCATTTATTGACTTCCTCTTCAGAGATAACTCTACTCAGAGAAGCAATCCTCTCTATACCCCTCCAGCTGGAAAGGAGCTTTCTTTATTGAATTTCCTCATTTCATTTTTCACTTTTGTAATATATGCATCACGTGTACTCACGGTTGTGCGCACATGTTTGTGGAGGCTGAAAGACTGGTGTCAGTCTCGAGAACACCAGCCAATCATCTGAAAAAAGGTCTACCATTGTCCTGGATCTCACCAGTTAGGCAAGATAGGCTGGCCCCCCAAGCCCCAGGATCCACCTGTCTCTGGACATCAGCACCGGATTAATAATATACAGTGTGCACACACACTTCCGGCATTTCCTTCAAACCAAGAGCTCGGACTTATGGACTACAAAGTTAAAATAATCAAGGGACTGGATAGATAGCTCAGAGGTCAAGAGCACTGATTGCTCTTCCTAGACATCCTGAGTTCAAATCCCAGAAACCACATCGTGGCTCACAACCATCTGTAATGGGATCTGATGCCCTCTTCTGGTGTGTCTGAAGATAGCTACAGTGTACTCATAAATAAAGTAAATAAATAAAAAAAATTGAATGCAGTGTTTTTGTGGCTTTCATAGGGCTGCCTCCTTCTCTTCTCTTTCTTCTTCTATTCCTTTTCCTCCTTGTCTTCTAAGGCATATATATATATATATATATATATATGTATATATATATATATATATATATATATATATATATAATGTGTGTGTGTGTGTGTGTGCGTGTAGGGGTGTTTTATTTGCATACATGTATATGTACCTTGGGCATGTCTGGATCTCAGGGAAGCCAGCAGAAGGTCTTCCCTGAAACCGGAGTTACAGATGTGTGGGGGCTGCCATGTGGATGCAAGATATCAAACCTGGGTCCCCTGCAAGAGCAGCCAGTGCTTTTAGCTGCTGAGCCGTCTCTCCAGCCCACAGTGGGGTCTGATCCTTAATGGCAGAAGGGATCGTGTTCTGTCTTTCTGATCTGGTAGGAGGTGGATGCCAGAGTGATCATGAGAACTCCTGAATGAGAAAGGAAGGATGGCATAGAAAGCTCGTTTCCTACATCCTGCAAGGCAAAGGCATCTAGGTTTACAGTTATTGGAGAAACAGGGACAGCCTCATGCATACTTCAGTCACCTATTAGAGTAAAGGTCGACTGGAATGTCCTCTTCTCTGCTTAACAACACTAAAGTAAATGGCTCATAAAGTGGAAAGAAGTCCCCCCACCCCTTTAACAGAAAAAACTTAGACGTGCAAATGTTTTGACAATTAACGGGTAGGTAATGAGAGAAACGTGATGCCTGTTTTGACTGAAGGTTGACAAGACTTCTGTAAGCATTTTAGGTGGGAACTGCAGTGGATGTTTGGGTTTGTTACTTCTGTCCTCTGTCTAGTGGCTTGCACTGCTTGAGTGACATCAGCCTTATGAAGATCAGAGTATGTTGTGGTTAAGGTGGGAAAACAGGAGCTTAAAAATTTGTTAATGACTAGAAATTGGAGAAGGGGGGAAGGTGGCCACTATCTGTTGAATGAGATCTGGAATTTTCCTTGGGTTCTTTTCCAGCAAGATGCTGAGTTTTGTGCAGCAGGCTCAATGCTTCGCTGTAGGCAATAATGTAGCCCTCTCTGTCAGTTAGAAAACAAAAAACTGAAACAAAACACCACATGAGCAGCAGACAACCTCCAAGACTGGATCTTTTATACAGCTCAGAACCCACCTGCCTAGGGAATGGTTCCACCCACAATGGGCTTGATCCTCCTAAGTCAGTGAACAATCAAAGCAGTTCCTCATAGACATGTCCACAGACCCACAAACCTCTGGGCAGTGCCACTGAGGCAGGGGCATTATTGAGATACTTGTGTTTCTTTCGTCTTGTGGCTCTCTTCTTTCTTTCTTGACTTAGAATCTTCTGTTGGGTTACTAGGTGGGGGAAGGGAGCCAACACAGGTAATGTACTGCAGAGTCCAGCTTCACCACTGCCTCTTGTTCTCTTGTTGGCCTTGTGGGAAGCGTTAAGTTCCTCCTCTCTTTCTGTTCCCACTGTTAAACGTTATAACCACTGGGTCATTAGCAATCTTTCTTGTCTGTGGAATAAGGACAGAAGTGACTGTGTCATCTCCTCGGTAATGCTGACTGTCCTTCCTTCCCTTGAGCCTGTCCAGGTCACTGTGGTGTACAGTGATAGAAGAATCAGAAGCTGCAAGCACAGGCTCCTGGGAATCTGTGAGGCCTCAGTCCTCCCTGCTGCCCCATGGAGTCTGTTCTAGTTTCCTTTCTGTGGCTGTGATAAAATGCTTGGATGGAAAGTAGTGTAGGGGAGGAAAATGTTTTGACTTCAACTTTCACTTCATGGAGGGGAGTCAGAGTAGGAACCACATCAAGGTCTTGAGGCTGATGCCACCCAGGGACTCTGCTTGATAGCTTGCTCCAGCTCAACTAGCATTCTTATACATCTCAGAACGACCTGCCTAGGGAATGGTGCTCCCTACGGGGGGCTTGGACCTCCTACGTCAGTCAACAATCAAGGGAATTCCTCATAGACCTGTCCACAGACCAAGACAATAACCCAATAAGACATTTGCTAAGCCCCCCTCATGTTTGTGTATGTCTGTATGTCTATATGTCTCTCTCTTCAAGTGATGCTGAGTTGATCAAAGGTTATAGCTAACCAGTTTCTGCTAGCTCCAGCAGGCAACTTGCTTTTTTGGTTCTGTAGACTCATAAACGGTGCAGAGATGTGCCCCATGGTGAATCATACCCGAGTCTCACCAGGAACTGATTTAGATGAGATTTTTGGTTCAGGAGTGAGTCAGCACTCTGAAGTACATGGCTATGAAAATGACAAGCGTTTTGGATGCCAGAGGGTAGAATTGGATTGAGTTGTGTTCTCTTTAAAAAGATACGCTGGCATCTGTGATGAAAATGGTATGGTGGGTTCCATGGGGAGGAAGAGGATACAAATTATTCTTTAGAAAGAACTTTATAAGGAAAAGGTCTGCACCACAGACAGCCATTACAGACATGATCAGGCCCTGAAGCAGCAGTGAAAAATCTCTGGCTCTGATGGGGAACTTCCTTAGGAGAGATGGTCACCGAACAGAGCTGTTTTGTCCTCACTCTTTCAGCTTCAATGTCTAAGCATGGGCAACAACAGCATTTGTTCTGGGAAAAGCAAGGTCTGACAGAATCCCTGAAGGGGCCCTCCTGGATCTTACACACTCTGGAAGACCAGTCTTGCAGCTGTTCCTAGTTGGTCTCTCATCCCTGCTGAGGACAGAGTCTACTCAGTGAGGCCAGAGATGTGGGATCTAATCCCCCATCAATTGTTTTAGACGTGTTTTCTTTTTCTCATGCATCGCTTTAGAACAGGCCTGTTTATCAAGGACCACTGGTCCGTGTAATTCATCAGCAAAGGAAAATTCTCAAATGGCGTTCTTTCTGACTAGTAGCATTTTAAAAGACAGGTATTTAATTACAGGCTACTCGTGAGAGGGACAGATAAGCCTAATAGAGCATTTTATTTAGTGGGGCAATGACACCTGAGCACAGCAGACACATCTGTGTGTGTGTGTGTGTGTGTGTGTGTGTGTGTGTCTGTGTCTATGTGTGTGTGTGTGTGTCTGTGAGTCTGTGTGTGTGTCTGTGTCTATGTGTGTATGTGTGTGTCTGTGTCTGTGAGTCTGTGTGTGTGTCTGTGTGTGTATGTGTGTGTGTATGTGTCTGTGTGTGTATGTGTGTGTCTCTGTGTGTGTGTGTGTTTGTGTGTTTGTGTGTATGTGTGTGTGTGTGTGTGTGTGTGTGTGTGTGTGTGTGGTAACAGCATTGACACTGTCAATTTCCCCCTGTCTACTCTTCAGTTTTGATGCTAACTTGGAACTTTTAATGTGACTTCATCCTCTCCCCTACACCTTTGCCTCCTCTTTCCTTCATCCTTCTCTCCTTTTCTCCATCCTCCAGGGAGGGACACCAGGTTTCAGTTCACAGTGTAAGAAAGCCCAAGTCTTGAAGATGCAGAAAGTCTTCTCTGTCCCTCATGGGCTGCAATCAGAACATGTCCACCTCTGAATTAGTTCTCCTGATAAAAGACACACTCTGTTCTGGGTGTAAGCACAGGGGCATGTGGGGATGGAACTGTTTTTGTGAGAGAATATACCTTTGGACACTGAGACACACACACAGCAGAAGGCAGGGCATGAAGGGTGCGATAGAGCATATCCTGATGGGGACTGGTAAGATAGCTCAGTGGGCAAGAGCCTTTGCTCTGCAAGCCCGAAGAGTTCAAATTCTCTCTGCAGCTTTATAAAGCTCCAGGCATGGCTAGTCATGTCTGTAACATGGTAGGGTGGAGGCAGGTGGATTGCCAAGAGCATCCTGGCCAGCCACACTAGTCAAAATGGTGGGCTGTGGTTCACTGAGAGATGGAGAGTAGTGAGGATGAGAATGCACATTCTACTCATCTCTGCACATATGTACACACGTATGTGCCCTCACACTTGGGAACAGGCACTCAACTCATACACACACATGATTCCCCCAACCACACCCCTGTCAAACCCTGAGTTCAGCCGCTCTATAACCTATGTGACTGAGTATTCTAGCAACACGAAATTTTACATTCTCCTCGTCTTATAAACACCATTTTCTGTTCAGTTTACAAACACAAGAAGCTAAACTTATGATTTCCCAAGCGCGGGATGGTGTGTCATAGCTTTTGGTTTTTCTGGAACAGCATCTGTCTATCAACAGAGGGACTTCAACAGAGGGGCTATCCAACTTACCCTCAGTAACATGAAGCCATTTGAGGGTTTTAACTGGGTGACTGGTGTGCTCATTTTTTCCTTTTGAGAAGTAGATTGGACAGAAAGTACAACATCACTCGGATATGGGATGAACAACACATCAGAGCCTGGGAACAGTGAACTGATTGTCACTGCGGTTTTGTGTATGTGGAGTATGTTAAGACAGTGGATCTGAGAGAGAGAGAGAGAGAGAGAGAGAGAGAGAGAGAGAGAGAGAGAATGAGCTTGATCTTACAATATCTATTCAATGTATAATGTGATCAGAATACTACACCTCATACTTCAAATGTATACAGTCTCCATTTGTCATGCATACTCGACAAATTTCAAAAAGAAAGGGAAAAGGGAGTTGGGACAGAAAGTTCTGGATGGGCTATGGAGAGAATCTACCAGTTAAGCCCTCGCTCCCCAGGAACTTACATAGATGCCCCGTGGACGTGGAGACCATCCTATAATTCCACCTTGGAAGGCAGAGGCAGGGTGCCCAGAGCACGCTGTCTGGAAAGGTGACCCACACCAAAAGGAGCTTTGCCTGTGAGTGAGAGTTGCTGCCACAATGAACAAGACAGACAAGACCTTAAGGATATTTCCTGAATGTACCTTGTTCTTCCACATGTGTGTGAATGCACATGTGTTAACTGGGTGACTAATTATTTCTCTCTCTCTCTTTCTCTCTCTCTCTCTCTCTCTCTCTCTCTCTCTCTCTCGCTCTCTCTCTCTCTCTCGCTCTCTCTCTGTCACACACAAACAGAGTCTCTCTTACACACACACACACACACACACACACACACACACACACACACACTGAACAAAAAAGTTAAAATCTGGAAGAGGGATGCCCAGACTGAATGGATAAAATCAGAAATAACAAATTATGTTGGAACTCGCTGTGAAGGAAGAGGGGGACCAGAGGGAGAGTTGTGAGTGTGGCTGTCTGCTTGTGCCAAAGTGTAAGGCCATATAAACCCAGTGCCACCTCCTCCAGGATCTCAAAGTCACAGCTCTAGCTGAGTTATAGTTAGTCAGTGATGACCACTGTGTGTGTGTGTGTGTGTGTGTGTGTGTGTGTGTGTGTGTGTGTGTGTGTGGTCACTTTTGGGGGTGAATGCGACCACAAGCCCATTCTTATCAGTTAGCGATCCCGAAAGTGCTTTGGCCCCATCTTAAGTCATCACAGCTCTCAGTGCCTGAGGTTAACTGACTTCCAGAAAGCATCTTAGTAGGGCTGACTAATGTTTCATTACATCACAAGGACATTTTATACTATAGATAAAATAAACACATATACTTTAGAATAGACAGAGACTTGAAAAATGGAAGTGGAAAAAAATCACTAACGAGTTTGCATTAAAAAACACATTTATTTAGAATTCTCCAAGATAGTTGCAATTTCCCATATAACCTACCCATGATTTCCATATATTAGCATCTTACATAATCATATGAAAATAATTAGGAGAAATTAACCTTTGCAACAAAAAAGGACTTTTTTCCTTCCCAGCTCCCGCTCCAACAATGACAACTCTGAAACTAAGAATTTATAAACAAAACCTAAGCCACAAACTTTGGCTCATTCCCGGACTAACTTATTTAACCCATTCAAACTATTCTGTGTCTTCTACATGGTTATTTACTGCGCTTTCATCCCCTTTCTTAGCATCTTCCTCAACATCTCCTTTAGCATCTACCTCAGCGTCCCTCACTGGGTCTCCTTTTATACACTATGTCCCAGAATCTTCTCTTCCTGCCAGTGTTCCATCTTCTATTTCCTGCCTCAGCTCATAGGTCATAGACTTTTTTCTTGACAGGTGATGCTTAGAAGAGATTGTCTCTACAAACCTTGGTGCATTAACATCAACTAAATGACTTATTTTAAGTTCTCGTTTTTACTTTTGTTCGTGTGTCTTTTTTGTGTTATGTCATGTGGCGGCAGAACCTGCAAAGGCCAGAAGAGGGAGGCAGATCTCCCAGAGCCAGAGTCAGTTGTGAGGATGCTAAGGGTTCTGAGTAGCTGAGATATCTCTCCAGGCCCTAAATGACACAATTTTGTCACAGCAAGGGGAAAACTGGTTACTACTACTCCTATGCCTTTTCACACTGTAGATTCCAATCCACACTGTATTTAGAAGCTAAGTGTCCTGTAAATGTATTAAAGTTTTTTTTTTTATTCCCACTTCGGGGGGTACCTAACCCTGCGTTTCCCCTAGACTTTGAAGGTTGTCAAGGTATGAATGGCCTGTTTTCCAGGCTCTTTGTTTATGATCCACCTGTCTGGTCTACTGAGCCTCCATACACGATCCTGTAGGTCCTCGATCTCTGATGATCTCCTCACCCTTGTGGATTCATGCTTTTGAAAACTGATTTACAATTTTTCTTGTGCAGGCATAGGGAGGTTTGGCACCAACTGATTTCATTCAGACTGTGCTATTTAACAGATAAAGCTCCACTGAACTTTAAAATATTAATTTGAATAATTTAATTTTATATAGATAGTAGTGTGATCTGGTGTGGAATTTAAATATTTCGCCAACTAGGACCTGTATTTAGGATGTTGTGTAACCTTTTAAAAACCATTCTCTGGTTATAAATTTTGGTGTGTGTGTGTGTGTGTCTGTGTGTGTGTGTGTGTGTGTGTGTGTGTTTGTGTGTGTGTGTTCATGTGTTTCACAGTGTCTAGGATGTCATCTACAGAATCTGCACAGATAAATCCCAGAATAGACGGGTGGAGACTCTGGAAGCTCCCCTACCCCAACTGAGGAACTACTGGGAACTGATGACTACAGGGCAGAGGGCCCGTTTTCTTCATGGATTTGGCACCTCAAGTCTGTCCATGCTCCCCTGGATTTTTGTACCCACCCCACACATCTAGTCAGCAGTAAATGGACTCAGCAGTTTCTATTAAAATGCAGATTGAATTAGGAGGGAGGAAAGGGGAGGGATTTGAGGGGAGGGGATTGGGATGGATTCGCTCAAACACATTATGTGTATGTATCAAGTTCTTAAGGAAAAAAAAATAAAACAAAGTAAATAAATAAATGAATAAATAAATGAATAAATAAATGAATAAATAAATGAATGAATAAGTAAATAAATCTGCTCATGTGTGCACATGTGCATGGGTTTATGTGTGTGGGGGGGGTTGCAGCACCCTGCTACAAGAGGATACCATGCAGTATCTTTCTCTATGTCTCTCTGCCATTTTCTTTTGATGCACTGTGGTGGTTTGAACATGCTTGGCCCATAGTAAGTGCCACTAGTAGGAGGTGTGGCCTTGTTGGAGAAAGTGTGTCACTGTGTAGGCGGGATCTGAAGGCCCCTAGTGTTCAAGATCTGCCCAATGAGGAAGATGGATGCTCTTCTGGCTGCCTGTGGTTGCAAGTCTCTCTCTGGGCTGCCTTCGGATTTAGATATAGAACACTCTCCAGCACCATGTCTACCTGGACTCTGCCATGCTTCCCACCATGATAATAATGGACTGAACCTCTGAAACTGTAAGCTAGCCCCAATTAAATTTTTCCTTTACTAAGAGTTGCCTTGGTCATGGTGTCTCCTCACAGCAGTGGAACCCTAAGACAGGTGGTGTCTTTGACTGATCCCAAACTCTCATATTTTCATCCGGGCTGGGAGCCAGCAGACCTTAGTGATTCTGTTCCCCCTTCCTGTCCCTGGTGTTGCAGGTTTTCCCTGCCTGTATCATGATGACTGGGATCTGAGTTCGGGTCTGCTTAGGCAGCAAGCGGTTTCACCCACTGATCCTCCTAAGAACCATCGTGTGGTTTTTATGGCTTACCAGACGATTACGGTCAACTTGCAAACATAAATTAGAGATGGCAAGTGCATCTTGACTTT